>NW_007578354.1:34546-47870 GCF_000690725.1 Stegastes partitus
ATGTCCAACCAGTGGAGCCACACTGCCACCTTCTGATGCCACTTTCTCTCTGTGGAGTCAGTTCTTCTGTAAACCTGCAGAGTTTCATGTAGGAATCAAACTTCACCACAAGATGGCAGCAGCTGACTGCTGAGCGTCGCGGCTCGGCGCCTGCAGCAGCCACCAGGGGGCGCCACGCTCCGCTGCAGCCACCTGCAGCAGGAGGAAGCCGGCGAGCTCTTGTAGGTTTTGGCCTCAGAAGTCTAATATGGAAATGTGGTTTTCAGTGTGAGAGCTCCTGTAGTTTGAGAAGCTCTTTGAAGAAGTTAAAATATGCTTTCAACATCAAAGGCCGCTCCAAGAGTCCGGCGCAGGACTCGGAACAGTCCAAACAAGCGGCCTTGAGCAGGACCGCCGCTCTGCCGGGTTCCTTCTTGGAGAGGAACTTTCTAATAAAGTGCAGCGGGACCCCCTCTGAGCCCCGCCGTGATCACTCTGCTCCGTATTGACACATTATCTGCCAACACTTCCCTGTTTTTCAGCATCTGATAGACTGAGGTTTTCTGTCTAATGCAGCTTTTCCACCGAGATCCAGGCCGCAGAGTAATTGTCCGCGCAGCACCAGGAGTCACTCTGTCTGACTGTAATTCTATAATATCGGGGTTGGCTATGACAATAATCCCCGAGCTCATCGCGCGTCGCCAAAAAAAAAAGAGAAACGTTTCAACAAAACTCAGACGCATGGACGAGAATGTGAGATTGTGGAAAAGGGAAGAGTCTCTGGCTCTGAAGACTCTGTTTAGGAAGAAAAGAAATGAAAAAAGGGGCTTTTGGTGAACTAACAGCAGCTCCAGTTTATGAGTTAAACAACCCCAAAGGATGGAAAGCAGAAAACTGGAGCACGACTGAGGTCACATGAAGCTCGTCGTCGTCCAATGTCTTCTTTTCTAACTCAGTGAGTTGTATTTAAGCTCCCGTATAGCATGAAAAGCAAAGAACAGAGGGAAATCATTAGCTGCTCTCCATTACAAACGTCAGATGTAATATTCTCTACGCTTAAAAAACAAAAAGAACAACAAAAAAAAGCATCAACGGTACCAGAAAACCTTCATAAATAATCTATACTGGATTGGGTAAATGTGTTAAATAGTGAAAATAACAGCACTAATTGGTTTTATCTGGTTTAAATTCAGTTAAACTGTGTAATTTTAACAGTCACATGCTGTAAAAGACCAAGTTTCTGTTTGTAAAAATACTGAATTTTTGATGTGAACATTATTGACGGTTTTGTCCTGTTTTCCTCTTTATTGTTTAAATGAATTAATCCTTTTTTTGTCAATATTACTGGATGTACAAAACAGGAAAGGCATTGTTTCAATCTTTGACGTACACGATTTTACATTCAAGTATTTGTTAAATAATTAATTTTTTGTGGATTTAAATACAGTAACTGATTTATTAATTTTAGGACAACTTTATGCACATAAAAGAATTTTCTATATTTGTACAAGAACAAACTAACATTTCTAAAATTACAAATTTTGATGTGTACATTATTTACAATTTTTACATACAAAAAGAATAGTTTTTCTGTGATTTTAATAGATATTATCTGTAATATAAACAAAATAGGAAAAATCTGTTTAAAAAAATTCCAATACTGACAAATACCTGTAAAATATATATTTAAAAAAAAAAAAAGGATTTAAATACAGCACAAAAAGTGTAGTTTATCAGTAAAATGTTTAAAAACAAAAAACAAAAAAAACCCTTTTAATTACATTGTTATTTTTCTTATTATTTTTGAGTTTAGTTTTCTGGCTGTACAAGAAAACTAATTTACAATTTGTAAAAAAAAAAAAAATATATATAGATCTTTTATTCAAACAGTATTTACAGTTTGGGATTTAAAAAAAAAAAGTATATTTTTATTTCTGTAATTTAAAAAAAAACCCCAAAAAACAATGAAATTCAGTAAAATAAAAGTGAATTATTCCAAAAATTACAGCTAAAAACTATTTTAAAGTGTACATTTTTTACAGTGTGGTTGTGATTCAGTGAAATTCGACAAAACCAAACCTCGTCTTAAACTCTGAACAGAACATCCCCGCATGATCACAACAGGAGGTGGGATGTAAAAAAAACTACAGGCAGACTGTTGGTTCTGCTGCCCAGCTGGTGCAGCTTCACGACACACAGATAAAGCATCTCACTGGTAAATCATTAAATCAACGCATAAATAGTTCAGCGCCGGCATGTCGGTACCGTGTACTGCGGCTGAATTATGAAGAGCGACTGGAAGCTTGGTTCTTATTGGAGATCCCGTCTGAACAATGAATTTTACATCAATTTGTTTTATGTTGTTGTGACTGTTTTCAAAGGACAAGAATGCAAATGTGAAAAGAAACGCCTGAGCAGCAGCAGCAGCAGCAGCAGCACAGATTGAGACAGAAACACATTATGAACTATTTACAGGCCGGTATTTTTATATTCCATACGAGAACACGTAATTACAGACAAAGAGGCCCAAACAGGACGAAGAGCAGACGCCGGAGCATCGCCAACAACATCACTCCTGACTTGTTTTGTCTTTTTATTTACCCAAAAATCATAAATTCTAGGCTCTCGCTGTCACCAGACGGATAAATTTAGACGACGAAACAAATGTAATTTCACAAATCAAGAGAGGCAGATGTCATTTTCCGACTGAGGCAAGAAGGATGCAACTCGCAGCAAAGCGTCGCCTCAGAAAACACAAAGTATTTAAAGCCGCTTTGAAAAATGCACGATGACGACGAAAAACTATCAGAGAAGTGTCACCGCGCGCTGACAGAGTTTATGATTAGAGCCTCAAAACTCCGATTCTCCGACTCAGGCGTCTCAGGCAGACTCTTAACCTGATTTATTTCTGTATTTTTGTCGCTCCTGATGTTTGTCACCGACACAAAATATGACTTTGACATTCCGGAGACGCAAACTTTAACTTTATTATCCCCAAAAGGCAATATGTCTGGGAGCCAGGCAAGACTGAGAACGCACATAAAAGACCAGTTTATTTGGCGTACGTGGCTAAAAAAAACTAATATAACGGTCCTGCAGTAAATCCTACCTGCAGGAATCCTATAAGGTTTAAAATAAAATAAAGTCTTGGTTTATGGCAGCACGGTAAAATACAGCAGCAGCTACTGGTCGGTATCAACACAAACCTGAGCCTGATCTTTTGTTTACGTCCGTGGCAGGATGTAAGAAATGCAGTTTTTGAATAATTCGATTATTAAATGCAACATTCACAATCAATAATTCATTATTAAAGAAGATAAATTGAGTAAAGTGATCATTCTGGAGTGCTGTCCTGGTTGATCTAGTTTTGTCATAAATGAATGATTTCTAGTCGGAGGTCACTAAGTCTTGGTGCCCGTTGCTAGCTCAACTCTCAGGATGAACTGCTTCTAGTCCAAATGACAGCCTCCTCTGGTCATGTCAGTATTAAACACTAAGAGGCGCCACCTGGTGGAACAACTAGGTACTACATCTACTCCTGTGAGATGCTATTGATTAAATATCTCAGATCAGGTTGACGATAAAAAAGAACTTGAGACATCCCTAACAGCAGCAGAAATATCCAGAAGGAGCAATGCGTTGAAATCATCCATCCATCCATTAACTACATCCGGTTTATCTCGTAGAGAGTTGCGGGTTCCAGATGGAGGTCATTAAGCATCACAGAAGTCTTTGTCATGGTGCTAGCTGAACTCCCACAATGCTCTCTGCTTCAAGGAACTGATGACAGTCCGGGTGAGCACTTCCTCTGATCGCGACAGTATTAAACAGTAAGAGGCGCCACCTGGTGGAACAACCAGATACTACAGCCAACCTACAACATTTGAAGTATTATCTAGAAAAATGGTGTCAGATCAGATCGGCAGACACTAAACGTTAAATGAGTCTAATTGGACTGGTGGTGATTCATCCTTAGCACCATCCAGAATGGACAATAAGTTGAAATCATCCATCCCTTAGCTTAGTTGCAAGCTGGTTACGCCTGGATGAAACTGTTTCTCAAGTGACTGATTTGATGCACTAGTTCTAAATGTTTTGGTACCACTTTTGTGAGAAGGAGACAAGGATGACAAAGACCCATGTTAGCGCTTCAGGCTTTGGTCTTAGGTCTTGCATACATTTTTTCCTCTTGTGTCAAGTCAAAACAGTTTTCAGCAGGTTTCGGGTCATTCTGAGTCATTTGGTATCACCTTTGTTTGAAGAAAACACTGGTAGCATAAAGTTTAAAAAAAGACCTTTTCAGTCCCCTGTGCAGCTAACACAATAATGAGATATTACATAGAAATCACATGCTACTTTAGGCACATTTTGCAAGTCATTTCTATGCATTTTAAGCTTTTTGCATGTTTTAAAATGGTTAGGATAAGGTTTAAGGTCAGGGGATGGGGGACATTTGTCGCAACTACATACTACGCTAAATGCAAGAAACTAATTCTGATTATACGCAGTTTTTACTCGACGTGTTATTTAAATGTTTTTTTCTACGTGGTTTAGCCTTTTTTCCAAATGCAGTTTTAGGAAGATGGAGTTTATGGAAAACTGAAAGATATTCAGAAACTCAGTTTGTAGTAGCGACGTGTCGACAAGGAAAACTTCCATGACGCCATGTTGTGCAATAGTCAAAATACTACTAGTGCTAATACATATTTTAGATGTTTACACGTACACGTGCGCTCACTCTTCACCATATTGAGGAACAGATGCATCAGAATCAGTCCGCACCATTGTTAGTAGCCTACTGGAACCAGGAATAGCTGTTTTTCCAGGTTTTTACCGGCCAACGTAGGGTTACGGTTATTTCATCAACCATGTTTTTCTGTTTTCGAGTGACTAAAATACTCGCGTACATGCGGACGAGGCCGGAGGGACAGACGCACACTTCCAGCCAATTTAGAATCAACCTACCATGCATGTCTTTGGGCTGTGGGAGGAAGCCAGAGCACGTGGAGAAAACCCAAATGAGAACATGCAAACGCCGCATAGAGAGGTTTTCATGCCAGAAACCCAAACCGACAACCTTGTTGCTGCGAAGCGACGGTACAAACCTCCAACGAGCCCCCAAGCTGAAATAATGCCTCTTTAAAACACTCACACACATTGCAGGAATGTTGCATTTAGGCTGCAGCTAGGCACCTCATAAATGACCATTTTGTGTGCAAAACATAATTTTTGCAGCTTGAATCAACCACACTGGTTAAGAATGTGTTGATAAATTGCCAGTTTTATCATGTAGAGATGGTAAAGTTGGCGATAAAGTTGAGAATCTGAAAAGTTCTCTATGTCCTAAACATGAATTTGCAATGAGTAGGTGGTCTTATGATACGCTGCATTAAATTTACATACTGCAACAGCGGTTTAACGTGGAAACTAAATGGACAAGCGACACTCTAATATTGCACAATGAATGCGTTTATAGTGATTTTTTTTTTTCCATGTTAGAGTGCTTCAACTGTATATAATCAATAAAACCCTCATATGTACATAAACAGATAAACTTGTTAGGCTTTACTGCTGGTTAAAGGGGGGAGGCTGAGCTGCAAATACGTGGATGCAAAGACCTATTTATTCCTGTTTGGGAGACAGTTGGGTCCATTCAGCGGATGCACAAACTCCCTCATTTACCTTCAGTCTATTTCTGTGACACGTTCACGCCCACGCGTCGGGCCTCCGTGAATCTACCTGTGTTGGGATAATTTACACAGGAAGCCTTTGGAAATAAACATTTGCGCTTATTATGTATACGTCGCATTCCTCGCGCGCGGAGAAACAGATAACGGCGCTGCACACACAGAAAGCATTCATAGCCGGCGGTAATGACACAGTGCTGCTTTTGAGAGGCCGGCCACAGTTCTGCGGGCCGAGCGGGTACATACACGAGATATTATTGCACTATATGTTTATAACGCTGCCATGGAAAAATAAGAGGCTCGGCCACAGGCATTTCCTCAGTTGCTCTCCGCTCAGTCGCTGTGTGGGAGGGAGCGTTTAGATGAGGGCCGAGCACATGTCACACTCCATCATTTTCAGAAATAGACATCCCCATTCCTCCCGTCTCCTTTTGCATATATTTAATCACAAACCCACTTTCACCACGCGGCTCTTGTTTCCCTACCCGACTATTTGTCAGTTCTGTTGTCCGGATCCTGCAGCGCCGACCCCATGCGATTGTCTTGTTTGCTCAAAATGAGACGTGAGGAACACGGGGCTTCAAACGTAAATATTTGAAGGGGAATATTCGGTGCGTCTATTGTTTGGTTCGACCCTCCTGCTTCTCGCTGATTACACTGCAGCCCACTGAGGAGTTGAAGTTTATTCCGCTGTTGCGCTGTTTTGAAGTTGCTCTAAATTGAAATTTGATCTCTTAAAATGTAAATGTAATGTCTAAAGCTGGAACAATTTCTTGTTAGGCCATTGTTTGGCTATCTAGATGCTGTCATACTAGTTTTAATTCTCATCCTAACAGTGCATTATGTTCATCCATCCATTTTCGTCCACTCAACAGGCTAAGCAGGGTATTTTAGTGGAAATTTTCCAATTCCTCTTGGGGCCTGTACCAAGGGCAGATGAGATATGTAATCCTTTAAGTGAGATCTGGGTCTACCCTTTGGTCTCTTCCCCAGAAAACCACCAATGGAAGTCGCCCAGAAGGCATCCTAACAAGATACTGAACCTCCTCAGCTGATCATTTTAACACAAAGGAGCAGCGACTTGACTCTGAGCCCCTCACCCTGTTTCTAATGCTAAGCCCAGCCACCCTACAGATGGAACTTTGCTTGGCTACTGGTGTCCATAATCTCTTTCTTTTGGTCACTATCCAAAACCATAGGTGAGAGATGGAGTGCAGAGCGACTGGTAAATGGAGATCTTCTACCACGACGGTCTGGTACAATGCCTACATTGTTCATCTCGCACTCCATTATCTTGTCACTTGAGATACTTAAACTCCTTCATCTGGGGCAGCAACTAACCCTCAACCCAGAAGGAATAATCCACTGGTTTCTGCCGGAGAACCAGGGCCTCAAACCAACCCTAGAGTTCGCTATGAAGCCAACAGAACCACATCATCTGCAAAAAACAGAAACACAACTGTGAAGTTCACCAAACTGGAAGCCCTCCTCACCTCAGCTGAGGCTTGACATCTTATCCATAAATAATAAAAACAGGATTGTAGTCTCCCAAAGAATCGCCACCTTATTGGGTCCCTGGTTGGGTCTCCAAAGGAAAATTGGTGAAATGGGAAGTCCCAGGAAAAGAGTTTCTGTACGGCCAAACCTGGGAGGGGAGCGCACCGGCGAGCATCTTGTGGCCTTCGTCCACTGGGCTTGGATGGGTACAACTCAGTAGAAGGCAGCAGGGATGGGCTCGTTGTGCAGCAGGTAAGGGCAAACATGTAGACGTGATGACCCCTTGCATCATAGACTGGTTCTACAGATGGGAAATGCCACCTATTGCATATCATGTAAAACAAAATCTATACTTTCCTTTAATACAAATCCACATCAGTGCTTAAAAGCGTATTCGGCATCCTTTGATTATGATCTAATTTCATTTTCACGCTTTTTACGTAAAACATTGCCTGTTATATTTATGTCTCAAAACTTTAGCAGCAACGAATCTCACCAATCTGTTTGCAATTATCGCCGAAAAACCAGCAGTGATGTCTTTTACAACTACAATACGGAGATTGAATCTAGATTTATTACGTCCAAACACATGTGAAAGCATGCTCTGAATGCGTGTCAGTTATAAGAAACGACTTCATATTTTAGTCTTATCTCATATATTAGAACATAAATATTTAATTTGACTCGTCATGTTGCACTTAATAATGAAATCTGGTCCATCGTTGTAACAAAATTCGGGGTTGTTGACGGAGCACATGAGGAAATCAGTGTCCGTCTCCCTCAGAACGACTGACAGAATGAACCTTTACCTCCTCTGATAGTGTGTGACACTTTAAATTAGACACCATAGCAAAAACAGACTCAAAAAATAGTTCCATCTAATAAAACTGCTCTGGTGGAATTGGATGGAAGAATGAACTGAAACAGAAAGAACATATGTGTGGGGTCTGAGGGGATGTCAGCCAGTATTATAAGGGTTAACTGTCATCGAGAAATAACTCAACTCCTGCTCTAACTCACTGCTTTAAACCCAGAAAACCTTTTTCCCTAAATAAATCTGGCCTAATATCAGGAAAATAGAGACATCAGCCATTTATTTGGGAACATTTTAAAACACCAAAACAACACGGTGCCAAACTTCGGAGTAGGTGTGGACATGAAAAGTGGTTTAATTGGATGTCCTTATGAGTGTTGAAATTTGTGGTTAGCCCACAAAGAAACAAAAAAAAAAAACTAAGGAAAAAGGGTTCAGGATGGATAAAGAAACTAGGACATGTAAAGTGAGTCGAAGCGTATCGACCTGATTGTCTTTAGCAAGATGATCCAGATCACAGCAGCTACTGTGCGAAGGTTCAGGAGGATTTTCCAACTAATGACATTCGTTGTAACCGTCTGAAAACACCGTACGAGTTATTCAAGAGCTGCAGTTTGAGCCGCATGTTAGGCATCTGTTTTGTTGGAGTTAAAAGAAGAGTCGAACCAACTTTCAAGCACAGATTATGCTTGAGATTCTGAGGACAACCGCTACCCGTGATGAGGCGTCTCTGGGCTCCTCTTTTAGCTCATTTCTTCGATATTAAACAGAAGCTTCAAGGACAAAAGCAAGCGACGGAAATGAAAGTTACTCCGCCGTTGCACTACGTCGCTCTAAATGATGGTGTCAGCCTGTAATGTGAATGTAAATAACAGCCGAAATCATGTCGCATTTGATTATTTTCAGATTGCCGTCGTCTTCTGCTGCAGCTCTGAGAAGCGGCTCTGTGTTTGTGATCCAAGGGATAATTAAGCCTCGGAGCTCGCTGCTGTATGTTTGGTCTCACTCCGCTCGCCTTTCAAGAGAACGCTCTTTTTGGATGCGGCAGCACATATAGGCCCTTAAAAAGGCAGAACTGTAGCCGCTCGTGCCTCTGATGTGCCATCCAACTTTAAAATACAGCTTTCGCGAGCTCAGTCTTCTTCAAAGCCTTCTTTTTCTTCTTGCTTTTTTTTTTTTTACCCCACTCCTTTTTGCTTTTTTTTTTTCCCTGCCAGCTCCGACTCGACTCTGCTTTGCTGCCTCGACACGATGAGTGAAACCGAGTGAAGAAGTCAGGTGAAAAGGCTGAAAGGAAACTGCAGCTAATGCATGAAACAAGCCACTATCACACGACGCTAGAAAGTAGCTGCAAATTTGAAAAAAAACAAAAAAACAAAAACAGGAACATTGAGGATTTGTGCGTGTTGATCACTGCTCTGTTTAAAATTCACTGCAAGTTAACCCACTCTCTTTGACTCGGGGGCCCTAATGGCTTTTTTAGTAATGACTTTGTGTCTTTAACGGCACAAACATCATTAACCCGGGCCATTGTTATTCTAATCTCTCTCTGTCAGCGACCTCGGAGGCCTCGCTGAAACAGTTTGCTCATTGTGAGCGCGGACTCGAGGGGGGCGGCGGAGGTGTTTCAGCCACCTGAGTGGGCCGTCGGCGCCCAGAAAACCGTACATTTAGGGTGGTCCAATCCTGCAAAACCACGTCCTCCTGGCTCTCTTCTTTATGTGGTCCTGGTTCCACCTCCTTCGCCTACCTCCCACTTTCCCTCACAAAAAAAAGCCCTCATTTGTTGACTTATCTGGCACGACGGCAGCTTCTTTAAACACCGTTTGTTGGGCTTGTTTTGCTGTTGTCGCCTCCGTCGGACTCACAGGAAGAGGCTCCGCGACGCGAGCAGGTGCAGGGACGAGGCTCAATGACGTCTTTGTACCGAGCGCAAGAAGAAGAAGTTTTCTAGGGGGTTAATGAGAAGTTAGAGTCGACGGGCCGCGCGGAGGGAAACCATATATCCTGGAGTGACATGGACACCAAAGGTAGTTGGTTTTTTTGGCCTCGGCGGCGGCGGCCTGTCGCACGGCTTTCATCGGAGCCTTTTTTTTACTGGCTGCAGTTACTCATGTTGGCTCGGCGCTGCCTCCGAGCCCGGCTCACAATAGGAACTCACAATAAGCCCCATTTTGTAACTTTTCTATAGTCCATTAAGCTCCATGGTAAAGCCGCTCTGAAATCATTTATCTTCCTCCTAACCAGGGACGACGTGTCGACCTCGGAGCAAGAAACTGTAACGCTTTCTAATTGAGAGAGCGCATTAGTTTCGTATAAATCCAAGTCTTTTACCGCCACCGTGGAATCGCAGGTACACACATGTGGTTATACGCTGGAAACGAGAAGAAAAAAAAGTGATTTCCGGTGTTGCCTGGCAGCTTTTTTGGGACTCTATCCCAGATTTATGCTCGCTGGGAGACTTTCCAGATTCCTCTTTCGACCTCGACCCACATGTTGCTATCAGATGTGACAATTCTGCCGCCTGCTAGTCCGTGATGTAATTCTGTCTGTGTTGCAATGCTCTTAGATTTCAGCACTGTCTTATAGAAATACATATATATCTGTGTGTGTGTGTGTGTGTGTGTGTCTCACTTTGTCCACTTCTGAAAAACAGCCAAGTTGGTGGAGCTGCAGCCAAAAACAAGAACTTAGCAGAAACCTGCATACAGTGCAAACAAGTGTTCACATTTGCAAGTGTTTTCTGCGCTCCAGTGCTTTAGTTTGTGGATCATAACGTTTGCAAAGAACAGATTTACAGACAGGATGAGCTTGAAACTGACAAATTCATGCAATCTGTTGTCCAAGGCCAGATATGTTTGAAGCAGATTTTGAAAAGTTGTAAATAAAAAAAGGAAAAGGATGTGCATAGTGTTGTCAGAAGGTGGCGCGATAAGAAGACGAAAACAGTTGCTAAAGAACCTCATAGGAGAGGTAGAAGCAAACAGAAATGTGTCCATCTATGAGAGAATAATGGAAAGAAATCATTGGGAATTGTTTTTAATCCTGAAAGTTAGAAGTATTTCATCATCCTTTCGCTGTTTCTTGACGTTCGGAGGTGAAGACAATGAAAGAAGTCATCAGTCATGCGAGTTGAACGTCTAACACTAACTCAAAAACCAACCCAAGTGAGCATAAAACCAGTTTCTGTTAACTTTTCCTAATGCGATACTTCAAAATACGTACAGAACATCTCATTGGATCGCTACTGTAGTCCGTCCTCAAAAGATTTCATGGTGTTGCATTTTGGTTGTACACTGGAAAATGAATGGAAACAGTTGTGTGGATAATAAATATGTGCTCTACTATGTGGAGCGAGAACTATAATTTGGTGCAAAATGCAAAAAACATGTTTGACAAGGTGAGTTCAGAGGTTCTGATCTTTATTTGTTCGTCCTAAAACAACCTGTTTGTGCTTTTAATTTGCTTGTACTGTCAATTTTTTAGTTAATTAGTGCTTTAATTAATCAGAATTCCAACTACTTTGATGCCGATGAAGCTGTTTTATTACCGTGAGCTGTTGGTGTTTTTGTATTACTTGTTATGTAAAGTTGTGTTTGTACGGAAAGAAATGAGATGCAACATCTCAAGAGGATGTCCTTCTGGTAAATATAACAGCAAAGGTCCAATGTCTGTGAGGATAGACGTGCTCTCAACATAAAAAGTCTGAGAAAACATCAGTTAATCAATAGCAACCATCATGCTAAACCGATCAAGCGAAGAGCCAATCAGCAGAGAATTTAAGTGTAATATAAGATATAAAAGAAACACAACATCAGTAACTTACAAAGTCCAAAAACAGGTACAAGCAGTTCATTGATGAGTTAAAATGAACACGGAACTGGAACCAATCTGGCACTTTACGTCTCACAGTCTTAAAGGTTTCTTCCTTCAAAACCTCTCTTATTGACGTGGTGGTGCAGCCATTACTGACTGTCATGGTGGGACAAATTCAGTTTGGCAGCGTGCCGAGTCAAGGCTTTTTGCCAAATGCAGCTGATAGCACAGGAGCAGCGTGTGGAGGTGGTGATGAAACCTGAAGAAGTGGGCGGTTGAAGCTGCATTTCTCTGTTTAATGAAGTTCGGGGGTGGACATAAATGCAATCAGCGGTGATGTCTGAGGCTCTGTTTGGTCACCACTCGCTCTGTAATCCCACATGTTGTCTGTATATCGGTGCCACCGAGTGACTTTGCCGCACATTTGTTATGCATGGTGATTACGCCGGAGCTGATTCTGAGCTTAATGATCAGCCACGATAAGCCGCTCGCTCCGACTCGCGAAAACGAGGACAGTGCGAGGTTTTATTATTTCTGGAGCCGGTCCCACGGCCCGAGCCCCTGCAGCCCACCCTGGATTTCATGGAGCTCTCAGACGGTGACCTCGGGAACAATGTGCTGATTCTGGGGACCAGGCAGGCCCAGCTGCCCCCACCTGCTAGCAGCTTTACTGGGCTGGAACGGAGCCCCGAGGCCTGGTTCTCCACTGCAACAGACGCTCAGATTGTACTTCCAGCTCTATTTAAGCGATTTAGACAAACTGAGATTATTTCGGTTTTGGTGTAGTTGATTAACTTTTAAAGCTACAGAAGGAATCTGGAAAGCTTTGTAAAAAATAAAAAAAAGTGCATCTGGAAACCAATTAATTGCGTTAATTAGCAGCTGGGACGCTTGTAGTGGTTTAATGTAGGTGATGCTTTTGAAAGTCTCTGTAGATGAAGAATCTTTATCATGTCAGATTTAGTTCAAATCTGATTCTGGAGAAAACTGACAAATACAGCAAAACCACAATGTGCCTACACTGCTTGTACAAAGTTTTAACTACCCTGAGAAGTTCTCCTTTTATTGCTTTCCAATACTGAATCACAGTCAATTTAATTCAGCTTGTTAACAATAATCTACAACAAAGCCATTCTTTGGTTACACAGGCTTCATGTGTGTACAGTGCTTTTAAATTCCAGTCACAAATTCTCAGTTGGATTGAGGTCTGGGCTCTGACTCGGCCACTCGCGAACATTCACCTTGTTGTTGTTGAATCATTTCTGTGAAGCTTGAACTGTTTGCTTCAGGTCATCGTCCTGCTGGAAAACAAATCTTCTTCCAAGTCACAGTTCTCCTGCAGACTGCATCAGGTTGTCCTCCAGGATTTCTCTATACTGTGCTGCATTCATTTCACCTTCTACTTTTACAAGCCTTCCAGGCTGCTGCTGAGACGCATCACGACATGATGATGCTGCCACCACCGTGCTTCACATCATGATGCTGCCACCGCCATGCTTCACGTCATGATGCTGCCACCGCCATGCTTCAC
>NW_007578354.1:48815-55549 GCF_000690725.1 Stegastes partitus
CTTAATAATGAATGTAACTGTACTTCAGGTACAGTTTGAATGACTTGAAAATGTTTCTGTATTCATGCCCTGACTTGTACTTTTTAATATCATTTTTTTACTGAATTTCTTATAGTCTAGTTATATGCAGGAGTACATTATATTTTTAATTCCTTTGACATTACTTTGTAGAAATATGTCTTTCTGGCAAAGTTTTATCCAGAAAGCTAAATTAAACTGACCGTGATTCAACACTGGAGAGCAAGAAAGAGAGTTTAAAAACTCCACGGGGGTTGTGAAACAACCGTGTGCACACATGCAGCATATAGATCATGGGCAGTCTGCTCCACCTGCCTCGGCTGTACTGGGGGTCAACATGTGAACAGTGGGTGACTGTGAAGCAGCACAATACTTCCACAGAGGCTGAAGGGAGATAAACACCCTTTAAGCTCATAACTTGGCCAAAAAAAAAAAAACACTGCTCAGTGTTCTCCTGGTTCTCTGTGCA
This sequence comes from Stegastes partitus, assembly GCF_000690725.1. Lineage (NCBI taxonomy): Eukaryota > Metazoa > Chordata > Actinopteri > Pomacentridae > Stegastes > Stegastes partitus. The sequence continues at coordinate 49,303 of NW_007578354.1, forward strand.
GCCTCTGTTTGCATGTTCACCGTTACGCTTAGAGCCAAGGAAACAAACCACCTATGTCCTACTGTCTCGTGCTACTGGTTGGTTAACCATGTTGGATGTTCTTGCTTGTAGAAACGTCAAGACTATAACATGTTAAAATAAAAAAGGAAAAAAAAAAAATACCCCCAAAAACAACACGTCAGCAGTCGAAAGGCTCCACAATAAAAAGAAAATGACCTCCATCACACATTTTCTTACTTTTTTATTTACTAATTATCACAGTAAAACTATACATTTTATTTTTTTTGGTTTATTTACACTTTTCTCTATTTACAGCTTATAGATTTAATAAAACTTGAATTGTCTTATATCGCAAATAAATCATATCAGAAGGAGTAAAGGACACATTTTTCTTTTGAAATGTCTTTTTAGACAGAGACATGAAGGACTTTTCATTTTTAAGCTCCAATCGCTGCCAGGTAGACCGACTCAAACTACGGCGATGCTTTTATGTTTTTCTGACGTCTCACTTGTGATGTTTTCTTTTGTCGTCGTCTTTGCTTAAGCCGGAAAACAGAGCGGCGCCCAAAACTGCTGCGATGGCAACTCCAGCTACAGCCACACCTCCAATCGCAGCTGCTGTCTGAACCTGCAAAAATAAAGAAAGAAAGAAAGAAAGAAAGAAAGAAAGAAAGAAAGAAAGAAAGAAAGAAAAAGTGAAGGTCTGAGGAGTGTTCATGAAAAATTCCATTTGTGATTGTTCCATACAAGTCTTAAGTCCCAGGTAGACACTATAAATGGATCGGATTCGTCAGACCTCACAGAATTAAAATTTAGTTATTTTTTTACTGTCCTGGGTTAAACATAGTGTCCGCCATTTTGGTTTTTAAAATGTAAACGTCCACCTTAAGCATGATGTTGGTGGATTGCATGAATTTGTTTTAAGTTCCAGTTGGTTTATCTCTATTATACTGGAAAAATACCAGTCAAGCAACCAAATATTGGGCGGCTGTGGCTCACGTGGTAGAGCCAGTTGTCCTCCAATCGCAAGGTTCGATCCCCCTCCACAGTCAAAGTGTCCTTGGGCAAGATACTGAACCTGAAGTTGCTCCCAATGGCAGGCAGCACCTTGCATGGCAGCTCTGTCGCCATTGGTGTGTGAATGGGTGAATGAGAAACACATTGTGAAGGGCAGACCATTAACCAAAGATTGTTGCCATCTTGGGGCTGCAAGGTGGCGCAGTTGGTAGCACTGTTGCCTCGCAGCAAGAAGGTTGCCGGTTCGCGTCCCGGTGGGGGCACCGGAATCTTTCTGCGTGGAGTCTCCATGTTCTCCCCGTGCAGCGTGGGTTCTCTCCGGGTTCTCCGGCTTCCTCCCACGCAGTCCAAAAACATGTTGAGGTTAATTGGTGATTCTAGATTGTCCGTGGGTGTGAGTGTGGGTGTGCTTGGTTGTCTGTCTCTAAGTGTGGCCCTGCGGTGGACTGGCGACCTGTCCAGGGTGTCCCCTGCCTTCGCCCTGGGTCGGCTGGGATGGGCTCCAGCCCCCCGCGACCCTCGTGAGGATTAAGCGGTGTATAGAAAATGGATGGATGTTGCCATCTTTACCTTTTCACAAGCATCAAAGTAAATGTTTGTGATGTAGATAAATGAATCATCCAGGAGGCTGAAATGAAATGCCTGACTATCAATAACTTCCCCTCTCTGTTCTCAATGTGGTCACTGGTGTGTAAAATTTTCATTTGAATGTTGCTTCGCCTGTTTCCATGGAACAGCAATCCAGCGTTGGTTCTCATGATAAACCGTTATTCAGCTACACGTATCAGCCATAACATTAAAACCAAGAGACCTTTGTGCCCACAAAACGGCTCTGAACCACTGAGGCCTAGAATCCACAGACCTCTGAAGGAGTCCTACGTCATCAGGGGTCTTAAAATCCTGAAAGTTGTAAAGTTTTTCCTGCACATCCCACCGTTGTTTAGTCGTGTTGAGATCTAGTGAATCTGGATGCCGAGTCACCCCCTAAAACTGTTCGTCATGTTCCTCAAACCTTTCCTGAACAATGTTTGGCAGGGAGCTGAAAGATTGCTGCCACCAGGGAATACTTGTCTCATGAATGGGTGTACGTGGTCTGTAGCGGGGTTTAGGTAGGAGTTAAAGTAGCGTCCACATGAGTGCAGGACTCAAGGTTTCCTTCCTTCCCATCCTGCTGCCATCTCCTCCCTGGTAAACAACGTGCACATGATGTCAAAGAAACTGTGATTCATCAGAGCAGGCCACCTTCTTCCATTCCTCCACGGGTTCTAATTCTAACACTCATGTGTCCGTTGTAGGCGCCTGGTGGTCAGTCTGACTGGTCTGCAGAGACGCAGCCAAACACACAGCAAACTGTGACGCTCTCTGTGTTCTGACGCCTTTGTATCGAAGCAGCATCAGCAGGTTGTGCGACAGTAGCTCAGACCAGCATTTACTCTCCAGTCGCATCGTTGAGGTTTGGCTGCTGATTGTCTGACTCACTGGATGTAGACTGTGGGTATCAGCCTGAGGTTTTATTCTTTATTCATTATTGCCATTATTATTAATAATAATATTACTACATTACCCTTGTTTATATGGTTTAACTTTTTATTCTTAACACTGTAAAATATGTCTTAACACTACAAAGAATAATATAAACACTATAAACTCTGTCTAGCACTATAAAATACGCTTAAACACTAGAATTAACACCATAAAATAGTCGTCAGAAATCTGTGAAAAAGCCACCAGTCCTCAGTTGACTCTCCTGTCATTATCCTTCAATGCAATGCATGCTGGGACATATTGCTGGTTAGTGACCATCAGCTGTATTCTGCTCTTCACGGTGCATTGTGGGACACTTTGAGTGCACTACATAAGGTGTAGCAACTCTAATTTAACAACCAGACAGCACTACATGATGGCAAACATCCTACACTGTGCACTGATTTTTTTTTTGTGACTAAAAAGATATCAACACTTTATAAAGTGACTGTTTGGTTTCAGGTATTTCCTTCCTGCTGCTTGGATGACTTCTATCTAGCTGTGCTAGATGCTGTAATTCCATCGGGATCATCATCCTGCAGCAATGCTAGATGGTAAATGTGCATATATGTACAGTAGCAGATGTAATGTAAAGCATACATTTCCATTCATTTAAACTGGATGGTCGTGTTGCAGCACAGCGAAGGCGGCAGATGCACTCGGCGGATTGATTAAACGCCCCCCCCCTTCTTTTTTTTTTTTTGGGAAACTTGCAAATCAGCTTGTTAATCACTGTCTGTTGTTTGAAAGGCGCACAATCGCAATTTATTCAGGGCCACATCTGCTTCTTATCAGCCGTAATAGATTGTGTTTGATCTGCGTATTGTTGCAGCGAATGAGGTGCTCGTGCTGCTAACTCATCCAGAATGCAGGTGCAGACACACAGCAGACGGTGTGATAAAGGGATTGAAACGGCAATGAAACACGACTTTTTGTCTCTGCCGGGTTCATTTAGGGACAAAGTGATGACAAAATATTTAAAGGGAATATAAATCCTATTAATCTGATCTATTGACATGCAGTGATTACATTACACTAGTTTGATATACACGAGTAAATACACCAACATTACCTAATTAAACCTTTTTCTATTGGATATTTGACAAAATAATAATATATATTCACCAATAAAACTAATTCAAATTAATATGAGTGAGATTTTTTATAATTTCTCAAATTCCATTTTCTGATACACTGTAAAAATTAATTTGTAAAATAACCAAATTTTTCAGCTGAAACTGTAATTTCTGTAAAGGACACTTTACTACCTCTAAGAATACACATTTTTGATTATTTTACCTGTTCATTTTTTATTTTATTTTACAGTGAACATGTAAACTAATACTCTGCAATTTTACCAGAGTTGACATATTATCTATCACAGAGAAAACCTGTAAAACAATACTTTTCTTTTGTGATTTTAAAAAGATTTTAGATATTAGCTATAATTTTTTAAAAAAACAGAGAGAAAACATTTTCCTAAATTTACATAGGATAATGCTTCTTTTAAATGACGGCCAATATCGGTAAAATAATCTATTTTTTGTGATTTTACGGTCAAATGTTGTAAAACAAACAAAGATATTACAGTTTTATTAACAGAAATGTTTTATGTGAATGTTATTTACAGTGTTTTTTTTTACAATTAAAATGTAAATTTATACGTATTTTCTTTCTTTATTTTTAGTAGTTTTTTTAATCTGTAATTTAACAAAAAAAAATTATAGTTATTTCACCGAAACAAGAAAAGTGTAACATAAAATTGAATTGTCCCAAAAATTCCAATTAAAAACAGTTAAAAACTAGAACTATTTTTACAGTGTACTATGTTTATATAAGTATTTTATTGTTTCAAGCACTGCATGCTTGTTTACCCCACACTTTCATGTAATGCTTTGTATATTTATTACCTGACCAGGTAATTTTGATGCCTAAACCTTTAACAATCACTTAAGTTTAGGAATCATGGCCCCATACTAGACGTAAGCCCGTGTTTCCTGTTGTCCAGATTTTGCGGTTTCCTTAAAACTAATTTCCGTTCTTTATTTACGTCACAGTCTGGCGCTTCAAAAGGAAAATACGCTTATTGCAATTTAGTTGTAAAGGCACAAACACTGACCTGCCGCGACTCGGCCTCGCCGTACCGCAGCTCTGTCACAAAGTGTTCACAGTTGTAGGTGGCGGCGTTGTACGGCAGCTGCCGACCGACCATCCTGCAGGCGTCTCGCACGATGACGCGGCGCTCGAGGGGCTGATACGTGTCATCGAGGAGGTTGTTGATTTCGAAGCGGCTGGAACCGACCACCTCCCAGATCTTCTGACGCCTCACCGTCGCCGTGCTGCTGTCGAAGAGCATCAGCAGCTCGCCGAAAGCCCCCAAGTCGGCAGCCGGGTTCGCTGCAGATTCAGATTCAGATTCATTGTACAGACACGCAATGAAATCTAAGTGCAGCGTGCTCGATGAATACATTAAAAGGAGCAAAAGTGATGAATGTGTGTCACTGAAGATGTTACTTTGACTTGGCTTCAAAAAGGTCCAGGATTCATGTACAGCATGTTTAGCTGTGACACTTTGTTTTTTATGTAAATCCACTTATTGTCACTTACGTGGAGGAATCAGATGAACCACTTCGTTCCCTCCGATGTAGATGGCCCAGTGCTTGTACGCCCCGCGGAAGATCTCGATCAGGTCACCAGGTTTCGGATCATTGTCGAACTACAATGACGTAAAAAAGACCGTAGTCAGCGTTAGTGGGCAGGAAATACGCACAAATAGTATCAGGTACTTCATCATCTGTTGGACAGACACAATCAGTCAATAACCACGGGTAGACGACACCGTTCTTGACTACAGATTACTTTGACAAGGTCTACAACAAACTATTTCTGCCTCAACAAATCAATTTAAAAATTCAGCAGTGTTAATGTTCATATAACTAAACACATCGAACACATAATAGGCACAGACATTTTGCTAAGGGTTGTTTGTGTTGTAGTAGGTATACATGTTGAAATTACAACACGACAGCCTCCTCGCTTTATAATAACTGGAATCGACCCTGAAGAAATCAGTTGACACTTTCTGCTGGGTGATAAAATATGGCACGAGTCCCTTCTGATAACATAACAAAACAATAAATCAAGCAGGAAAAAGGAATCAGCTGTTTGTGATCAGGGTGCAAGCTAGTCAACACTGGGAAGGTTTCCTTTAAGCCACTGTTCAAACTACTTTGTAAACAGCATTTTCTTCTAACTTTAGCAACTTTTCGACACCTTGCAGCTTCACAGCGACAACCTAGAAACACTACACATCGAACCTGTTCTGCATCTACTCGTGCAGCAGCAACAACAACAAGACCGCTCTGATCGACACAACAAGTCCTCAGTGATGGTAGAAGTCGGCGGCTGTGGACTCACCAGCGTCGGTGCCATGTCTTCACCTCCTCATCCAGCTGAAAACTACGTGCAGTCGGAGGCAGTTTGAGTTTTCACACAGTGACGCCGAGATGGAAACAGACACACATTGGACGAACACCCGGTGACACAGCGTACGACCTGCTGCGTGGCCCAGATTGGTGAATCATTAACTGCACTTTATGCAGCTGTTTTGCCCGAGAAGCTGCCAAGAGGTTAAGTTTCGTTTCTTGTGAACCGTGCAGTGGATTCTACCGTCAACAGTCAGCCACAGTGCGGCTGTAACATTGGT
>NW_007578354.1:56252-69916 GCF_000690725.1 Stegastes partitus
TTATGCATTTATTTATTTACAATGTATATAAGTTAAAAAAAAATAAGCAAACTTATTTTCACACAGGAAACAGATGTTCATAGTAGTTTGAGATTTTATTTATTTTTTGTACATGATTTTTATTTTTTTTAAAGAAAAGAGTAGATTAGATGTTTGATTTATGATTGTTTATTTATCTTTATCTTTAATTAATAAATCTAAAATTGTTGCATTTAATCGTCAAGTATGTTGCTAGACATTATTCAGACAGGGCTTGTTTTCCTTTATTGATTTTAATTGCAGTAACAGCGTTTGCTAAGTCAACACCCACACTCCCTTATATCATAGCTAACTGTTCAGGATAGACAATAATCAATAGCCTTCATATGTAACACAAATATCCGTCTTTAGGCTTATTCTGAATGCGGAGACCTCCACCTTGCTGCCCTTTAGCTGATGTAACGAGTCAAAGATGGACGAGCAGCTTAATGAAACGTCCTTCTGGAGTTAATTAATTTGTCAGTTACGGCTCATGATGAAAAGGGCGAAGAGGCTTCACGGAGGACTTAATGAAAAACAGCTAAATGCAGAAAAAAAAGCAGTTTTAAAGTGCAACAGTTAAAAAAGCGCCGCTGAAAATAAAAATGCTCTTACTGCGGGTGTTTATTTTGGTTCAACTCCAGTCAATGAGATGATTTGTCGACGGTAACGAAGCCGACTGAAGGTCACAAACAGAGCCGAGCGATGTTTTAATTAAATTGAATATAATGTGGGACTTTTGCGTCTCAGTAATGCGAAACATCCGACTCTGGTGTCTTTCTGCACTCGCAGTTCAGTGACACAAACGTCTGAGCTCTTCTTCCAGCTCAGCTCAGTTAATAATTAATGAATATATCCAAACACTGCTGCAACACCAGCCTTTCATGACGACGTGGTGAGCAGCAGCCACGGAGCAGATTTGCATTAATTTGAAGTCATTTTTCTGCTCGTGCGACGATTTACTGTCATTCCAACGTCTCGGAGAGAAACATCTGTTGATTTGCTCAGTGCTTTAGAGTTTTTTAGAGCTGGTTTTCCCAGAAAATGCACCTGCACAAATGCACAAAAATAGTAAACATGACGAGCAGAAAGCCATCAAGAGACACTGAAACACTTCGTAGAGTTTAGGGGGAAACTTATGCATGTGATCAGTCTCTTTGAGTTCAGATAAACCCGTTTTTAGCGTTTTATTTGTCTACATTTAGGTGTGAGACACTGTGTTTCCAGTATCTTTTGTATACATTGCTGTTAACATATTCTCACTTCCTGTCTTTGGTTAAAAACAGACATTTTTCTCATGGGTTGGTGGAAGAAACATTGGTCCTCATCCTCCAACCAAAGACTACGGAAGAAACAGAAGATTTTATCACAACAAAGTGTTTGATTTCAGTCAATATGGAGAAAATTGTCGCAAGACCAGGACAAGAAAGACCTGATTCGAGTTCTTCTGCCACTTAGCATCCAAAAGCGACATCTTATAAAACCCCTAAAGACTGCTTCGAGGTCTTGTTGGTGAGTTATTCTCAGGTCATGGTTATTCTGGTAAATTAATCATAGCAGCTGGATTTGCTTGAGTTCCTTGAAGACGTTCCACCTCTCATCCAAGAGGCTTCATCAGGTCTGACTGACTAGTTGGGAGTTCCACATACTGATATCCTTAAGGAGCCATTAACACCTGAAACCGAAACTCAGGTGTTAATGTTCTCTTCCAAAGCGTGTCTGGGCTCATCAATTCAAATTTCGTCATCCACCAAAGTCTACATGTAACCAAAACTGTGTGATCATGTGGACTCATGAGGTCCGCTTTCAAAGTCCAAATCAAAGACGCATGAAGAAATAAGATGATTCAGGAGGATCTCTTGACTTTGAAAGGAGTCGGCCGTGGTTGTTGGGCATTGGATGCTTCTCTGACTCTTCCCAGATGAGGTTCTTCAGGTATGGCCAAGTTGTGCAGACCCAGACAAGCTGGAGATATAATGGGTGTGTTCCAGTAGCCATACTACACAGTTTTAGCCTCAATATGTTGTGGATAAACTGTAGTTTGCCAGAAATACCTGGATGTTCTACTACATCTTGTTGGGTTTTGCAGTCTGCAAGCTAGTATGTCTTTCTGGCCCACAAAACTCCAAGAGACAGATGACATTTCATATTGCAGACTGCAATGATCACACTTTAAGGGGGTTGTTCCAACTCAATTCACCACATGGCTCCCACATGACCATTTTGGATTGGATTAAAAAAAACAAATTAAAGAAGAATTATCATCAAGATGGCACAATCCCAAGTTTTAAGGTCATAACGGTGATAGTTTTTTGTGACAAAAAATAATTAAGAATTCATTTTTTGTCAAATTTGTGATCCTAACTTTGGATGACAAACTCTCAAAGACGTATTTAAGGCATTTACTTCAAATTTGAGACCACATTCCCCGTATGCTAGAGGTGTTTAAATCCTACATTACAGATAGCTCAATGCAAGGAAATATCAACACCCGAGACCATCTTTGTACGCCCATAAAACATACATGATTTAAAGCAGAAGTCTGACTTTTTTGTGTGACATAGTCCAATGTGGGGTGTTTCAATACACCAAATTCATGAAGATGAAAATTATAGCCTTTGAGATATTGACCCCTAAAAATGGGAAGTATCGCAATTTTACTCAGTTGTTCGCACCAATTGCCAATGAACGAGAGGTCACACCAACACATATTGGGGTAATTTGAAAGAGAGTGCTCATAATCTGTCTTTTTTTTGGTTTTCCTCAACAAATGTTTGGAAAAGAAATGAAAAAACTACGACAGTTACGAACCTAAAACCTGGGATTATACCATCTTGATGATAAATCTCCATCCTCAAGCTTTTTCAACCCAATCCAAGAAGGTTAGGGCTGGACTAGATGTTCTGAAATCTGGAGAACTGAGGTGGAATGACCCAACGGACAACATTATGAAGATGTGATATGTCTCAGTCGTGTCTTTCTAAAGGGAGCTGCTGTATGTATTTAAAGCAAAAAGTAAGTATGTTTCTAATGCAGCTTGTCCGTCTGCTGACTTCTCAGTATTTCAACCCAGATAAGTGTTGAAAAACAGAACGAAATAACTGACCTTTCAAGATAATCTAACACGGCTGCATCCAGCCAACGGTAGCAGGTGATTTTAGGGATATCAGCCAGAACGAATGGGGGGAGAAAAGTGCTATTTTCAGGAAAGCGTCCAAGTCAGGAGACCTGGAAGTCGAATGTCTCCCCAGTTCCTCGTTAAGTGCTTAAAACCGGAAACCCTCCATCAGAGCGGCTCGGGGAGCTCGCCGGCCTTTCAGCTCCGCAGGATGTTTGGAGAAATTCCCCTCAGTCAGATCAATGCTGCTGCGCTTTTTATTAAATACAGCTGGAATACAGAACGTCCTGCACCGCTGCCAAGAAGCTTTTTTTCTTCTTCTTCCCTCCTCTCTCCTGCACCGTCGGGCTCTTTTCTGCTTGTCTTCACCTCATTGACAGCAGACAGAAGCCAGAGGAGGGACGTGACACCAAACATTCATCTCCCTTTCCGTCTGTCAGCGCCGCCTCTCGCTGCAGCACCTGTTGGGCTGCGTTGGGCCGCCGCCGCCGCCACCTGCACCACGCCTCACCTACAGCAGCTCTGCATCGACTTCTCTTGTTTCGCTCTTTAACGGGGCGCTCAGGACAGAAAAAGAAAAGTTTGCTTCTGGAAATAGCTTCACTGACGCAGAAGTGAGTGAGTCAGGAGCAAGTTTAGCTTCAGTGGAATAAGTTAACGATGCGTTTTGAGTCCATGACGTCACTGTGTCTGCTCTAGAGGAGGCTTTTGTCATGTTTGAAATCAAAGCAGTCTGCATCAGTGGTTCGCTTTGTGGATGTTTTCATCTCACTTTCTGGAGTATTTTAACACCAGCTGTATAGATTGTTTGGTGAAATGTGCGGTCTTGCACTCATTTTCACTCTTTTTTTCAAAATTAGATCACACCATTCAGTGGAGTAATAAAAATAATAACCCTAAAACTGTCAAAAACCCAAATAGTAACAAGAATAAAAGCATAAATATTACGTTAAATTTCAAAATTGTTGGACTACAGTTTCAAACTAATTCTAATTTGTATTCAGATTCAAGCTGTTTGTTACTGTAGGTGGCGTTACAGAGAGCATTTCATGCTCATGTCGAGTTTAAACACTGAAGTGTAAACTGAATGTAGAGAATTGAATTTTCAACTGACATCAATTTCAAAATATTAGTGTCAGTTTAAAAATGATCACAGTACAGTTTCAATCCAAAGGGGGAAAAACAAAATCTAAATCAGATTTTACTACAGTTGCTCAAGTTACAAAATTCTAATTATGAGATTTAAAATGTGTATTTTATGAATGTTTTAGCACAAATATTTTAAAAAACCAAATCAAATTCAGATTTTTTTTTATTACAGTTCAAGTTTTAAAAAAATCTGATTTTATTACATTCATTTAGGTTGAACATTCAAATTCAAATGACAATACTTAAAGTCTGATTAAAATGTATTTTATATTAAAAAATATTCAATTTGAGAAGGAAAAAAAATTTAAATTTCCGATGTAGTCAGTCAAGTTCAGAAATTTAAAATCAAATTAATTTCTCGTGGCACATATTGTATTTCTGCACATATGTATAGTTAGCAAGTTAAAAAAAAAAAAACTCAAAGATTCTAATCAAAATTTGGATTAAATTATTCAAGTTGAGACAAACAACAAACGATTCAAATTCTTTTTTTAAAATAATTATTTTAAGTTGAGAAAATAAATGTAAAGTATTAGATTCAAAATGTATTTTTCAAAATATTTATTCAAGTTTAGAAATTCAGATATAAATGATTCAAATTCACTGTTTTAGTGGAAGATATTCCTGCAAATATATAAGAATAAAATTAAAAATCGATAAATATGTATATTTAAGTTTAGAAATTTAAACTCAAGCATAAAATTCAGTTTCTGGAGGAACATATTTCTGCTTATTTATTACCAGCAAGTGTCATATGTATGAAATAATAAATGTCTTTTGGTCTTTTCCCTGAACTGCATCAGTAATATGGACAAACCTCTGATTATAAATGAGTTTTCTACAGTAAAATCGTAGCAGTGAGACACTTAAATATCACAGTTCCACTTGTTGACACTGGATCCTACTGCTGGATGTAACTTGTACTGCTGAGGAACATTTCCTCTTTTCTCTCTCAGCTACTGCTCTTCTTCTTCCCACCGTCTCTCGACCACCCTCCACATCACCCCTTGCACTCCCGACCTTTGACCTTTCACTCTGTAAACTCCTCTATGTGTTGGGTTTAATCAGAGCCCGAGGCAGGAAACCAGAGCTCCCGTCTCCAGCGCATGCCCCCTCGTATCCCCTCTAATCCCCCTCCGGTGAGACTGATGAGCGCCGGTAAAACCCTCGGTAAGCTTCGCCCGCCGGACTTTCCCACCTTCCTCCTCCTCCTCCTCCTCCTCCTCCTCTCGCCGCCGCCGTCTTTGATATGCTAATGCCGCCCTCTTTCTCGTGTCTTCTTAGCGTATCGACCGGTAGCTGTGCAAGCGCAGCACGATAGCTGGCGTGTTGCGGCGAGGCAGGGAGGAGATGTTGCTGAGAGCGTCCTGCTTAGTCAGTGATTTACTCTGTTTCTCTCCCTTCACCGAGTCTTACGAGAAGAAACCACTTCAATCAGCCGAGAACAATGCATGTTCAGGAATCTGTGGTTGAGTGACGAGCGGAGAGGCCCCCGGCTGACGGACTGAACTCAGAGGAGGAGGCAGAAACAACAATGAGACGCTTTCTGTTGCTAAATGTGTAAAAAAAAAAACAACACGACAAAGACACATGATGACTGCAGGTCACAAAAACAAACAAATCACTCTTTTATTTACTCACTAAGCGATGGAGGATGAGGCTGCTTTTAAATTTGACATATTTTAAGAGCTTTTAATCAGATTTTATGGCTTGAAAAAGAGATATTACATCAATATCCCAGTACAACTAAACAGCATCCTCATTTACATCCATCCATCATCTGTACACCGCTTAATCCTCACTACGGTCGTGGGGGGCAACCAAACACACTCACATTCACACCTACAGACAATTTAGAATCACCAATTAACCTCAACATGTTTCTGGACTGTGTGGGAGGAAGCCGGAGAACCCAGAGAGAACCCACGCTGCACGGGGACAACATGGAGACTCCACACAGAAAGATCCCGGGTGTCCTCACCGGGATGCAAACCAGCGACCTTCTAGCTGCGAGGCGACGGTGCTAACCACCGAGACACCTTGCTATCTGTTTGTATATTTAAACCCAAATCATGATATTTTCCGAAACCAAACAGGAAGTAAAAACCAAAAGTGAAGAACGTGGCAGTTTGTTTGGAGGCTTTCTCTTATTTTATGATAACCGTTCTCCAAAAAGAGTTTCTGAAAACATGCGAGGTGGGAATTAAGTCACGCAAATAGTGAATTAGTGAAGTTGTTCAAGAATTTCCAGGAGCAGCGGTGGGCAACCGATTGTCAACTTGATGCAGTTGAGGATTAGCCAACATGTCGCCCAATCTTTTAAAACCTAATGTGCAGCTCCCACAATGCATTGCACAGCTGCTTACATCAGCAACAAATGGGAAACTAGAAGTAAATGATCCCACGTTGGACCCAACATGCTCCTGTGTGGCCTCCTCCGTGCTTCTGGAGCGATGCATCGACCTGCTGCTGTGGACGTTTCCGAACAGGCTGTGACTTTGCACCTTTTTCAGGACGCGGCAGTTGCACGGACCCAGTGATTATTCCAGCTGCACGCCGAGCACCACAGCGCCGGGTTTCTGCAGAATTCACAACTTCCCACTGTGTGGATTCAAAGTACGCATCAAAGCATCGTGAAGTCCTGCAGCGACGGCTTCACAAACGGCTCTCCTAATGATGAATTATGAAGGTGTGGATGCCGGAGAGTCTCCTCGCAGAGCGTCTCCTCGTTAAAAAACAGTTTGTTGGAGGTGCCATGTGTTTCACTTGGACTTTACCTGCAGAGGTGACCTCATGGACTCTGGTGGAGGATGGTATTTATGTCATGGAGAGCATGAGTTGGCCTTTACGCGGACTTTGTGGCTCCTTCAAACTTTAAATATTTCCAGGGAGAAAATACGTTTTTTACTAAATGTAAATGCACCTTAGTCGTGTGGGATCATCGTTTTTAGAAGATGGGGTTGAATCCGGAGACTAAACTGCCTTTTTTCTCTTATTTCATAATGTAGACGCATCAGAAGATCACCTCTATAGAAAAGAATGAGATACCCTGTGAGTAAATATCATTTGTTTTAGGTGTTTCAGGTGAAGTCACATGATTTTAAATGATTCATGATGACAAATCTTGGACATACTTCTTCTGCCTTCTTAAGAACCTGTATTTTAGTGAGTTAATATATTTATTTTAAAACACGTGGAACTTGTGGAGAAAGAGTTACTGATGAGAAAGTCCAAAACTTTATTTAGTCCTGACGTGGGTCACAATAAAGGGATCAACAAATGAATGAATCAAATGTAAAAACACTAGAAATTAGTGATGAACGATATTAAAGTTTCTGGTCGATACCGATATCCGATATTAATATTTGTGATATTGTCGATAACCGATATTACCGATGCCGATATTCAATTTTTGTTCACGCCGAAAAATGAGTAGAAGTAAGCACTGTGAGAAAACTATTCAAAAGAAGCCCAAACCAGATTAGACCACATAGTCTTCTTTATTATGTAACAAAAATAAAACATATTTAAACATATTTTAACATATTTAAAGTTCTGGTCCACGTCCATTTAAGTAAAAACATCTGTGAAATAGCAGCAATATCAAATGTAGAGACGAAGGCACTGATGTTAGAGAATCATCGGCTAAATTTGTTCATCAGACGGATACAGATATGTAGGAAAAAACAATAATATCGGCTGATGCTGATGTGGTCACCGATATATAAGTTATCAACACATAGTAACTTTTATGTTCTTTGTTTCCAAACCAAATATAAGATGGGGGGGAAAAAAAAAAAAAAACGAAGGAAAAAATAAAACAAGGTCCATTTTTTCTTTTCGGTAACTAATACCTGAAGTCTTATGGCTTTTTGGGTTTTAAATTGAAACCAAAGTGTTGATGTTTTTACACCCAACTGTTCTAATGTCTGGCAGAAATAGGAAAGTGAATTAAAAATCATCTGCAAAAAGTTTAATTTGAGTGGGGTTTTTTTTCTTATTTTTTGTTTGCTTTGAAAACAACAACAACAACAACAACAACCAAACTGTGGACAAATCTGCAGGCGTCCAATTCAGAGGAACATAGCTGAAAATAAAGCAACTTTTGTGGGAAAATATGAAGAGTTCATTTGCAAAAACAGACAACTCCATCCTCACAAACCTTCAGAAAACCTACTTTTCTGAAAAAAAATTCTGAAAATCTACAAAAATGAAGTTTATCTGTTATTGCAAATGAACTCTTCACATATACAACAGACTCCTTTTTCCCAACCTGGCAACCCAAAATGCTTTAATAATGATGGATTTTTGCTGAGTCACATTAATGAGATATTGATCCAGCCAGGACTTTAGACTTTTTTTGACTTTGTGCAACTTAAAGAAAAAATAATTGCGTACGATTGTCTTTATTTTATTTTGTTTTATTTTTTAAATGAAGTATTATTAATTTTTAACGAAGCTCATTTTATAGTTTGAGACCAAAAACAGGGCTATTTTTGGAGGAAAATTTCTGCAGAATTGATGAAAATACAGGAATCTCTCTGTTTATTTTTCTTTTCTATAAATCAGATTGGGTTCTGCAGTGTTAACTCAGGTTACACTGCATTTTCGAGCAGAGCGAGTCCATCCGAAGTCGCCTCCTGCACCCACAACCCAACCGCAGGCGGACCGTAAATCACGCCGGCTGTTTGGCAGAAGTCGTGGATCATTGTACAATGGTTAATTAAAGCCAGATCAATCTCAGTGCCAGTGGTTGGGGTCTTTTTTTTTTTTTTTCTTTTTTCCTGCGCTGTGTCTACAGTCCCACGGTACCTTGAGGAGGAGGAGGAGGAGGAGGAGGACGGCGATGAAGGCCTGCCATGTTTGCTCGGGGCTAGAAAAGGACGCTGCCACTCATATTTGTACAGAGGACAAAGCCTCGCCGGCTCTCTGGCACCCAATGAAAGACGTGTTTTCACAGCGCGTACAGCAAATACAACTGTTCATTTTTTTTTGTTGTCGCTCTTTACCAAAAGCCAAATTTCAGGAAAATGAGCTTTGTGCCAGTTGCCATGGCGACCGGACAGTCTTGGTGGGGGGGTTCAGAGTTCACGTCGGCGTTTCCTTATTACTGTAGCTGAGGCCGACTGTGAGTAATCACACCGAGGGGCAGTTTGAATACTGAAAGGAGGAAAGAGAAACGTTACAAGTGGAGGTGAAAAAACAAGCACTCGAGGCCAAAGCGGGCTTCTGTGGGCAGATCTGTGGAGCTGGATGTGGGACTCCTGCCATGAATCATCACTTTTCTATCTGGCATGGAGAGGGCAGCTATTTCTGACACTTAGCTTCATGCATAAACAACTATTTTAAGGCTTGATGCCTTCTGCAGCTGCAACGAGATGCTCTCCTCGACACCACAGACTACATAAAGTGTTGACCTTCGTTACATCGACTGTTCCAAGACCTGCTAATATAACAGCTTCCTGTAGTTCTTGATGCCCTAAAGTATTGTCACTCTCGAGTGCATCAATGCTCAGTCTGAACTTGGAAATTATCGTTGGTTGCAGCTTTATTTAACATCATTGAGTAATTGTTGGATTAGATGTTTGGCCGATAATGTCAGAAAATGGTGATAATGGTTCCCAAAGCCAAAGACGACGTCCTCAGATGTCTGGTTTTATTCACAACCCAAAGACATTCAGTTCACTGTCACAGAGGAGTAAATATACCAACAGATATTCATATTTAAGAAGCTGAAATCAGAGGATTTTAATTTGTTTTTCCTTGGAAAACCCTAAAATTGAGTAATTTAATAGTTGACAACTAATCAGGACGGCTCGACTTAGAAAACTGAGGGAGAATTTATTTCTTTTCTGTCCTCTGATTAGAGTTATTCCATCGTATTACCTAATTTGAGTGTGAAGTGTTGTTTTTAAGTCATTCTGTTGCATAAATAGTGAATATTTTCTAATGATTTTCTTCAGACTAAATTTAACATACATCTGGGGATCAGAAAGAAAGAAAGAAAGAAAGAAAGAAAGAAAGAAAAACAATTAAACTTGGTTCATTTTTGTTTTTTTGGGCAATTTGGTTTTGTTTGGAAACCAAAAAAGACGTCATACAGTTTATCGTTGTTGTTGTTATTTATTATTCATTTATTTATTTTTAATTAAACCAAAATTTTAATGTTTTCACAGTCCACTGTTCTCCTCTTTGTCCCACGTGGGACTTTTTTTTTTTTTAACCAGAACCTGATTTGTGTCACATTCCTGGTCCTACAGAACAAACATGCAGCACGTAGAGTCCCAAGTGAACTGCAGCAAGTGTAGAAACAAAAGCTCCTCGTCTGTTCACTTCTTCTGGATCTTTCACCCGCCGAGGAGCTATTTTTTTTCTTATTTTTTTTCTTCTGGGACGAGACGTGAGCAGAAAAGAGACGAGAGAAAGCGATGGCAGCCTCCGTCGGGGTTGTCATCGGCTGACGAGCCAACGAGCTGCTGCAGCTCCGGCCAGAGCAGCTCGGAGCAGCGAGCAGCGGGGGGACGACGGGAGCTCTGAAAGGAGCCCTGGGCCTCCTCTGCAGACTTCCTGCTCCGGGCCAATCGGCGTGAATAGGCCGGTTCATGGGACGCTGTAGCCGAACCGACGTGACCCTGAATGCAGCTTTGACCTCCTCTGCAGGCCGCGGCCTCCGTCGGCGAGCCGGGCCGATCTGCGTTTGTCGTCGCATTAGTCTCACTCGGACTTTCACACTAAATGAGTGTTTAAAGAAGCAGCGACAGAAAGCGATTCCACCGCAAAGACAATGGACGGACGGAAGCTGCTTCCACAGAGTCTCATCTTAATCATCTAATTACGTAAAGCAGCGATGCCAGCAGTGACTAAAGCGTCTCTGAGTGAACAGAAATCACTGAAATAACCAACGAGAGCCTCTGGTTCTGTGTCATAATGATACGATGCACTGACAAGGAAAATAAAACAGTTCAGTTCAGGGTAATTAAATGAAAGATATCTGTGAATAGAGCGGAAAAAACCTCCTTTCATAACCTGAAATGGAGCGTTATTGGTTCTTTTTCATGTTTGCAACTAAATACTTGTAAAATCTATTGAATTTTTCAGTCAGTTTTCCAGTTTTCCAACCAAAAAAACATATTTTCTTGCTAGAGTCTGTTTATTTTGACAGATTACAAATGCTTTTTAGGTGGGCTGATGATATTATGGGATTTATTATGACACCTCTTGGTTTTACTTCTTCAATTTTGCAACTAAATCACATCAAACCGCGCGTCTGTCCCAGTTTGCATTATGAATTTCTTTGTTTTGTTAAGTTACACTGTAAAAAAAATGAATCTTATTTAAGTGGTTTTTGACAGTAGATTTAACATTATTATACAGATTATCCCAGTTTTCTCAGATTACATAAAACAATACAGTAAAGTGCGATTTAAACTTTAGTTAAATTATGTCACATTTGAAATAAAAAACAAAAAACAGTGTAAAATTGTCAATTATATCCACTAGTGTCTATTGTTTAATTATTCAATATGTTTTTATAATTAGAATGACATAACTATATATAATTACAGATATTTTTACCCTTTTACTGTAAAAATTCAATATTTTACACACATTTGATGTTCTTTTAAAAGAAAAACAAGTGTTAGTGCTGAAAAAAAAGAATAAAATTGTAAATTATATTAATGTAAAACATCTGTATTTTGATCACATAATATAACTTAATTATTTAATACAATCATTAGAATTAAAATTACTTTGTTATATATAGTTACGGATTTTTTAAAAAAACCCTTTCTTGACTGTAAAGGTTCATTATTTTACACACATTTGATGTTATTTTAAAGGGGAAAAAACACACTGCTAATTCTACAAAATGAAAAAAAAGGTTTAAAATGTGTTTTTCTTTCTTTTTGTTGTTTTTTTTGCATTTTTTGAAAATTTCCAGTGTTTTACCACAATTTAATACGTCCAAATCATGATTTTACACATTATTTTTGTTAAAAACAAAAAAACAATAAGAAAGAAGATTGAAAGGGTCTAAAAACTGTTTTTCATTTTGATTCAAGATTCAACATCAAGTTTACATTATTAACTGTATAAATACATTTACAATCTGCTAAAATATACCTCAGAATTTTTTAAAAGCTTCAAACCTGACACATAATATTGAACCCTTTGTGCAGCGGCTCATCCAGATGCTGCTGCAGGTCTGACAGCTGCTGTATTTTGCTGTTGGTTCGTCTCTTTGTTTGGTCTGTTTCTGTCGTTATTTGTCAGTGTGAGTGTGTCTTTGAGGGAGGAAACAGACTCTTTAGAGTTCAGCAGAGTGTCAAAAATGGGCAGACAGAAGGTGGATGATGATTCACAGACAGAAGAGTCTGGTCCGTGTGATGGACAGAACCGGTGGATGCTTTAACCGGCTGCTGCTGCTGCTGACTCACTGAAAACACACTTCACAGCTTCCACCGGGATGGAAACTCTGCCCGTGTGAACCGACGCTGCGGCTTTGTTTTCCAACTTCCAAGCAGCAAAAGTAATAATCCTCGACAGTTTTCTATAAATACGGGTCCGTTTTTCTTGCTAACGGTGATTCAGCTGGGTCTTAATGTGCAGCGTCTGGTCCTTCTTTCCCGGGAAAACCCCCGTGTGGTTGGAAATAAGACACCCAGGCTACGTTCTGCACAAGAAACCTGTGCATGAGAAGTGATAGCAACCAAGAATAACAGCGAAAAACAGTCAAACTGCAGCAAAAAGACTAAAATATATTGTTTTATTGTCATTCAACTGCTTAAAATGAGAAATATAGTCAATTATCAGTTTGACTGCAGAATTTAAAGCCACATGGGTGGAATTTTGAGGGATTCCCCACTGATAAAGTCAAAGTCGTTTCACTTATTTTAAGAATTTAGGAAGGAAAAATCATGAAATAAAACTTAAAATGAGACAAGAAAAGTATATGATCCTGGTTTGCTTTATGGTTTTTAACTGATCTTACATGATATATCACCAGTCAACACAAATACAAACAGAACTTTGCAAATGTTTTATGTTCTTTTGATATTTAGATGCTTATCCAGTATAATCAGTGAGGTCTGCTCTCTTATTATAGTATAGTTACAGACTCGATAATCCGACACTAAATGTAAAACCTTTCATGTTGGATTGTCAAGACGGAGGTCGAGATACCAGGAGGGCTTGATGCTGGAAGGATCATTAGTTGTTAATATTCATTGTTTATAGTTGTTATAATAACTAGTGTGTTGTTAGAACACTACGAATTGCTGGATTTTCACATCTAACTGACCGGTATGCTTGTGCACGATCCGACCACTTCCACCCCGGGGCAGCGCTCTGACGGGGTGGAAGTGTCCAGAACACACAG
>NW_007578354.1:70363-77248 GCF_000690725.1 Stegastes partitus
GTTTAGGATTGTTAAGGGTCGAGTCACGACTGTACATTGGTGCAATCTTGTTCTTACACAGAGCAATTTTATTTCATTTTCTGTAATAACTTCTATCTTTTTCAATGACATTCTGCTCTTTTGCTGTATCCTGCAAACCCAAAGAGCGACTAAACAGTCTTTTGCTGTTGTTTCACAATGACAATAAAAGATCTATTCTGTTCTTATTATTATATCCCAAATTCATTCTGCAGCATGACAACAAGCCCAGACTTTCAGCCTGAGTCAGAAAAACAACTTTCCTCAGTGACAAAAAGAGAAAGTCTTGCAGGAGATGACACAACTGTGATCTTAAAACACAAGGAGTCAGTCTATAAAGATGGAAAAACTCTCTCCTTCTGAGCAGTTCAACGTGGTGCTTTCGATTCCAGCTCATCCAAAACTGAGCCAAAAGGTCCCACAAAGCAGCCACATCTTTAGTTATGCACAAATTCAAGCCTTAATACAATTTAAACTACTGAGTTATCTGAGAATCCACCGCCTGCTCAGCTGTCGTGAATGAGGACATCAGCTATAGAGACCAAAACTGTTCTCGTAGCAGGTCATAAATGAGTTTATTTCTGCTGTGAAGTTTCACATTTTAACATGCAGGTCTTTGGGATTTGACTCAGTTTTGGAGCCTCGAGTGGCCGTTTGAGGAACTGCAGTTTTTGAGATTCAAAAAATTCGCAGCAGACAGAACAGCAAACTGATTTAGTTTTAAAAAACTGCACTTCGTAGGAAGTTAAATAAATATGTAACTGATGCGTCACATGTTATTGTTGTTTAGGTGGAACTCCCTTTGGTAACAAACTGAGCAAACTCTGATATCAGAAATGCAAACAGAAACGTTTGCGATCTGGGAGGAGCAATAAAATGTGCTGTCAACATCCATTATAGACACAAAGAAGAAGAACAAAACATTATATTTAACGTGGATTTACATAAGTGACGTGTTGTTTGCTCCATTTGTTTGTGCTTTTATGAGAAATTAGGTCATATAACATGTTCTCACACACGCAGCATTCCAAATGATCCACCAGAAAATCAACTAAATCTCAGCTTAAAATCGCATTATTTCATCAAAATCACTTTATTCTACAGATCTGATTTGAAAAGTTGCCAAAAATAAAGCATTTGTTCTAAAAAAAAAATTCTGTAAAAAACAAAAAAATCTACACTTCTTGGTGCAACCGTGAAGTTATTGATGACTCAGCTGGGACCAACAGTCAGGTGACAAAAATTCTGTGATTTTTACGTTGAAATACAGTCAGTGTTTACAAAGAGGAAGGACAGGAATGAAAACTAATTAACTATAATTAGTAAAATATCTGTAACATGTAGAGACATGTTTTTTCTTCTTACTGGTAACATGTGTACTTTTTCCAAGCTTCCTTGTTTTTTTTTTTGTTTTTTTTGGTAAAACAGTCAAAGAAATCCAACTTTCTTTTTTCTGTTTTCATGATTTCTGGCATTCTAACTTTGTTATTCTGCACAGAAGACATGTCTGAGTTCTCTCTGCTTCTAGTCCTGGCTGTTCTGTTTCCATAGAGGTGCAAGACTTTATGTTGTGGTGAAAAATGAGGCCACAGTGAATAAAAATGTGTTAAATCGATGTCGGCCGGCTACAGATTTGTCAGAACTACATCATCTTGACTTTATCTTGAGCTGTGCAGAGGTGGAGCTGCTGAACAAACAAACCGTATCTGGGTCAGATTGCACTCCGCCGAGCACCTCGTGTAACGATCCGACCTGGAGATAAACCCGAGCCTCGGCACAGAGCCCCGTTGTTCTGGAAGCGTCTGACAGGACCGAACCTCGCACCTTTGTCCGGAGTCAGCTGACTTTGGCCGACACATCCTGCCGCTGTTTGCACACGGAGCGGCCGTGGATGATTGATTACCCCTTATCTCCCCCGGCGAATTAGAGCCTTAATTGAGCACGGTTTGGTTACAGATCCCTTTTCTCCGTCCATGAAAGGCTTGGCCGCCGCTCCGGCTTCTCCCTCGCGATGAATGGCCGCATTCTGGGTCCGGACCATGCTGTGGGCGGGCCTTTGTCCGGCTGACTGATGGCTTCGGGTTGTTGAGCGGCTTCCAGGAGATCGTTACTGACTTGATCTGACAGCGCCGGAGGCTGCCAGGACCCGGCGGCTTCGGCCTGCCAGCTCAGACAGCTGCAGAGAGGCCGAGGCTTCGTCCAAACACGCCGACCCCCGACGGAGGAGCTCGGATCACCAACGCAGCGACGTTAGCTTCACGGGCCAGAGGCCTTCCTGCTGCAGATGTGGCCCAGAGCACGGCACCGGTCCCTCATCACTGGTGGGAGTCTGGTGGTCGAGTTGTGGCACAAAGGAGCCATAAATCACCACAAAGATACGACTAAAAGCTGTGAAATCTAAGGACAATAAATAAACATCACTGGATGCAAAACGAACCACCAGACACACTGATGATAAAAACAAACACAAAGGAGACACAAAACAGGAGCAACAGACGAAACAACGCAATACAAAACTAAAGAAATGAGACATAAAATGGAAAAAAACCACACATAACATGACAAATGAGACACAAAATAGAGGCAAAATGACCAAAAGGACATAAACAAGGCACAGAACTACAAGACTCAAAATGACAAACAAGACAAACAAGGCACAAAATAATATAAATGAGACACAAAAAGACACAAACAAAACACAAAACAATATTAACAAGACACAAAATGACAAAATTTAGACACAATCCAACACAAAACCAAACAAATCAGACATAAAATAGCAAAACAGCCATGAAACAACAACAAAAAACAGACACAGCATGACAAATGAGACACAAAACTACAAAATAAACTGATGCAAAATGACAGAAACGACACAAACAAGGCACAAAACAACAAGAAAAGAAGAAAAACATGATAGATATGAGACACAAAATAACAAAAATGAGGCACAAAATAAGAAGAGACACAAACAAAACACAAACAAGACAAAAAGTGCAGAAGACAAGACACAAATGAGGCACAAAAAAACAGAGCGAGACACAACAAAAATGAGGCACAAAATAAGACGAGACACAAACAAGACAAAAAGTGCAGAAGACAAGACACAAATGAGGCACAAAAAAACAGAGCGAGACACAAAATAGCCCAAACAAGACAACAAATAACACAAATCAGAAGACACAAAAACACACAAAACAATATAAAAGAATCCACAAAAGACACAGAAGGGACACAAAATTTCAAGACAAAATGACAAAAACCAGCACAAATAAGAAAACTATATATAAAAAAAAAAATAACGGCCACAAAGCAGTAACGAGACACAAAACCACAGCGACAGTTGATGCTGATTAAAGTGGCAACATGACATAAAGACAGACATAAACAATTAACCTCATTGTTGTTTAGTGATGCTCTCAGAGTCGAACTGATTTACTGTTTACCTTCTGCTCAATCAACGGATTGGAGCTTTTTTTTTTTTTTTACACCCGTATTTGGCAAAAATCTACTTTTACGAGCTGCTTCATCAGTTTTACTAATATTTAGATGTGTAACAGCTGCTGGACAAACTGCTTGGAGGCAGACGTCTGACTCCACCTGAATATCAAACTAATCAACAAATTCATAAAACACACTTCAGGTCCGTTCTCACCAAAACACAAAGTGCTGCTGCTCTTGTTTGTTTGCTGCTGAAGGGATAATTGGGATCGAACCGGCTGCTGCTGCACTTTTTAATCGCCTCCTGTTTCCAACCTTCTATTTTTTTATTCCTATTATTATTTGTTGCTGCACACTGGAGCTCTGTTTGGAGTTTATCTGAGAGAAACAAGAGGCGACCCTCCAGAGCAGGTCAACGACCAGAGAGGACGTCTTTTCTCTCGGCGGTGAAGGTCAGAAACAGAACTAAACTCTCGCTATCTTCTCGCTTCATTTCCTTTTTCATACGCTCATGCGGTCGCCAACATTTTCTGCAAAACACTTTTGTTTTTTTCCTGCTTTGACTGTAATTAAAAGATGAAATATGTAATCTCTCCTGAGCCCCGTCTCCCTAAAAAGTATGTTCCTGCACAACAAAACTCCCGTTTGATTGTGATGCATCAGAAATATGTTTCACATCAACATAGTTTTGCAGTTTATTTCTATAAATGTATTAAATGGAGCAGGATTCACCAACCTGGCAACCCAGAAACTGCAGAAAGTTCAGATTTGTTGCTAAACAGTTTTTCAAAATATGCTGAAGAACAAAACCTGAAGTAAAATAAAAGAAGGAAGTCTCTAATTATTATAAATTTGAACCTTATTAAGTGATTCCTTTTGTTTTCAGCAGAGAAATTAAAAGAAAATACATAAATATGATCATTTCTTAGTTCTTGGTTTCAACTAATTTTTATGGTTGAAACTGTATCTAGAGATGTGATTTTAATTAATTAAACTCGATACAGTTTTGGGGTCTCGACCTAAAACCAACAACACCAAGTTAAAACACATTTAGTTCTGAGAATAATTGAAATTTTTAAGTAATTTGGGGCTTTTTTTGTCATTTTGGTTAAGTTTGGACTTTTTTTTTGGCAAATCTTAATGGTGTACAGTTTAATTCAGTGTTTTATGTGGATGGTTTTTGTTAAGTTAGACTCACTCTCAATCATTTATAAGTAATTATAGACAATTATAATTAATATTGGAATCAAATTGTAGACAGTCATTTTGTGCAGCTCTTGAGTGTTTAAGCTTCCAGAACCAGGAAAAAAAAAGAACCCAAAATCCAAAAAAGTGCAAAAACTTTGATCAGGGAGACAAGATTCGGGTGAAATGTGATCGGTGCAATGAAAAGAGGAAGGAAACTAGCAAAGGGAGGAAGTAAATAAACAAGAGACAGTCGAGCCATTTTCAAAATAAAACAGGAAATAACCGAACAAAACTCAAAGCTTGACATGATTACAGAGTTACAGCAGCAAAGTTTAGAATTTTTACAAAAAACATTTAAAAAACAGAATTTAAATAGAATTTTAAAAAAACAAAACAAAAACTGAAGTACTTGATCTTGCATATGTGGATATTCAGATTGTACACATTCCTCCATATTGCACATACTAACAATGCTGCACAGATCATTGTAAACGCAGAAACTTTTCATTTCTGTTGACTTAAATGACATTTGTCTGATTCTGAAGGTTTATTCTGTATGTGAGGTTGATTGTGGCATTTATTAGTCACATCATAAACAACATAATACACACTTGTAGTCTATTGCACATTGATTTATGTCTTGAATAACAACATCTGCGTAGATATTTGGGCCCTGACAGCGATTTCTTTCTACTATATTTGACCATTTATCAGCGTCGTTTTGATTTATTCATGTAGTCTGAGTTTGACTTATTCGGTCTCTTGATCTGATCTGATGTGAGAATTAATGCAAAATTCAAGGTTCAAGGGTTTTTCTTTGTCACGTGCAACAACAATCAGACATTATAGAAAGAACAATTCTTTAAAAACAATAGAAAATCAGAATGCCATCATTAACAAGGAGTTTGAGATGTTGATGTTAAAACTGAAAGATGAACAGGAACCACAGATGTCTCATTTGACATTTTAATTGGCTGCCCTGTCATAATTAAAACTACAAACTCATATTTATGCATCAGAGAACTTTCAACAATGATTGTTTTTGTGGGTTTCTGTCCAGACTAAGACAACTTTTAGCTCCACCCTCGCTGCTCTCGTCTTCCCAAATCAAAACCTGCATTTCTCTCTAAACACGAATACCGTTTAGCTGCACAGGAGCGAAGCTTTCTGGATGAAGAGTCGCAGTAAAAAGCGACGAGGATCTCCTTCGTGCACTTGCTCCTGCAGCCTGAGCAGAGACGAAAGCCAGACTGGGCCTGCAGCGCTGACCTGGCCTGAACTCCCCACATCACAGGAACCGGTTCCCTCTTAATGCGTCTTTTCCTTTCCTGAGAGAAAACCCTCCAACGGCAAACACTCGGCACACATTTTTCCACTTGTGCAGCTGGGTGTTTAATGAGGCGGCTCAGGTTTAGATTCAGGTTAAGTGCTGAATGTATTACAGCGGCGGCGGGGGGCTCTCTGGAGACCTGAACCTCCGACCCGACGCTCATCGCTAATAGATGCAGGAGAAGATGCTGCTGCAGCAGAGAGATTAGGATTTCTCTCTCTCTCAGGAGTGGAACATATTCTAGTATATAGATATAAAAGTGAACACCTGTTGTTGTAAAAGAAGCCAGCTCAAAGTGCACGAGGAATCAGACCGAGGGAGGCGAAACTAAACGCAGAGTGCCACAGATCTCCTGTTGGCGTTTTCTCTTTCATAAGCTTTCAGGTGGCCGTGACAGAAAGCAGACTCACGTCACTCAGAGCCAGCGTCCCTGCAGCTGCAGCGCCGCCAGAAGAACACCAAAGCTTTTGATATTTCAGCCCAGTCTGCTCTGCAGAGATGTTTGCAACCTGCAATATGAATTCTGGCTTTAAATGAGCAAATGTTAGTTGGGCTGCTGGAACATGAAAGTAAGACGCTGAACACGGGAGAAATAGTTGCTTAACATGAGCTTGGAGACGTTTTAACATAACTTGGGGGATTTTTTTTCTTTTTTTTTTGTCATTTTGGATCAGTTTTGAGTCAATCTGAAAAATTTTATTTTAGACAAATCTTTGACATTTTAGACAGTTTAAGTCATTTTGTACAACCCTTAAGTAGAAAACACTAAACCTTTTAATATTTTAACAGAGATGTTTGTAACTTGCAATATAAATCGCGATTTAAATTAGTCAATGTTGAGCTGTTGAAAAATGAAAGTAAAATGCTGAATATGGTAGAAATAGTTGCCAGCATGTAAGCATTTTGAA
>NW_007578354.1:77870-105923 GCF_000690725.1 Stegastes partitus
AATTGTGGTTTAAATGAGCACATATTAGGCTGCTGGAACATGAAAGGAAGAAGCTAAACATGTGAGCAAACTGCAGCATTAGAGCTGCATGGCACATAAAAAAAAAAAAAAAAAATACATTTTAAGGACTTATATATTGGCAAGACAGACTGGATGAGCAGGTTTCCTGCCGTGCACTGCTGTATGAAATCCATTTAACTCCTCACAACGCTGCCAGACCTTCTCTTTTTTTATGCTGCCAGGAGACGTTTTCAATTTAGACGAGCAAGTGAGACACCGTGTGAGACTTTATTGTGCCTGACGGAGCAGACCTCTGCTGTAAAACACATCCAGCGACCCGGTGGCTGACTGTCTGTGTGTTTAAATTTCAAACATGGCAACCCAATGTAAACCCAGTTTCAGGCCCCGTCCTGCCCGCCGCCACCACCGCCTCCCAGTTTCCCACTGCTGCACTCAGCACCTGTCTCGCTAAAATCACAGCGGCGCACGAGAGCCCCCCTCGACTCGGGATGGCTAATTCGCCGTGAACTACGTACGGAGCAGTTGTGCGAGTTAGTGTAAACATTACGTTTGGCCGGCTGCCATCCGACAGCTGAGGCTGAACAGAGGCCGAGCTCGGGAGATCGCTCCCAGAGGGCCGATCTGCTCAGAAAGAAGCCTTTCTATCTGTTCCTGATGGAGAATCAATCACAGCTCTTCGCGCCGGATCAGACCGACCTCCTGTTTCACACACATGTGTTTGTAAACCACTTACACGAGGAAAGCATTGGCTTTCTTGGCAAAGCTCCACTTCGGTCGCTGCATGGATCTGTGATGGGCAACTGGAGGAGCTGTGGAGCTACAAATGTGAGTCTGATAAACTTTACAAATCGACCAAATGATTTAACTGAACTTAACAATAGAGGAAAACAAGAAAACTTTACTCTTAAAGCTGATTCTGCTGTCAAGGCTTATACAAGAGTTGATCAAAAAGTTCAGGAAACTGTGCTGATAAAACAAAAGGATCAACTGTCCTCGTCCTTGTGCAGCGATACTCGGCTCCCAGTGCTCCTGCAACACCAGTAACACTCCCTGAGGACTGTAATACGAAGCAGGATTAGTGGGTGAGCAGGTGTGTTGCGCTTAAAGTCAGAGATTTTAGTGTCATGAAGGTGGCTGTTATTTAACCAGCCAGATCTCCATGGTAACTGATGCTGTGGAGATAGATCTCCATGGTAACTGATGCTGTGGAGCTAGATCTCCATGGTAATTGATGCTGCGTAGCTAGATCTCCATGGTAACTGATGCTGTGGAGCTAGATCTCCATGATAACTGATGGAGCTATCCTAGTCCAGGTTATGTTCATAGTTTCAGATTTAAGTCGGCTGTAAGAAGCATCTCCCTTTAACCAGATCGTTTCCTGACTATTATTTATGAGCGATGCAGATTTTCAGGGGATGGAATGTGTTTTATCTGTAAACATGCTGATTTCTAATTTACTAATATCACTGAATGAAGCCGTGTAGTTACAGTATCACACACTGGATGCATTGCGTTGCCATGGGAACCAGGCGTGTATTTAGCTGGCAATGCAGAAATATGTTTTTATATTTGGTCCATTTACTCTGCTGGTACTGCAGCTGATAGAAAACTGATTATTCCACTGGTATTTATTACAGAGAATGTTCAGTCAATAACATTAATTTCACTTTGATAAATTAACATTCTGCATTATGGGACAGAGTCAGAGCTAAATGCACTTCAATACAAGATCAGGTTTAAATATATTAAGCTAACTTTAAGCTGTCAATTGGAAATAAGCGTCTGCATCGGTAAAATAATATATATGAACACGTTTAACAGTTTTCTACCAGCATTCCTGTCTTGCACCATTTACAGCAGCAGCACTTTTTACCATCATAGATTTTTATAATCCTCATTGTTCTCCATTAAAACAACCTGTTGACTGAAGCAGCTGCAAATGATGGTTTCATTTTGAGCAGAAGAAGAGTCACGTGACGAGTTAAACACCTCCTTTTATGTGAACAGAGTCTGAAGCAGAAAGTCTGAGTTGACAAAGAAAGTTGAAAACCACCTTTGTGATGCTCATTATCCCTGATTGTGGCTTTGATTTTTGTCGAGCCGGCTTACACGAGTGTCAAACTAGCTTCATAGCTCAGCCCTCTGGTAGTCCTGTTATATAAACATATCTGCGATGACCCTGAATCTCCTAAACTGTGTCCTAATTCTTCAACTTGAACTTCATTTTGGGGAAGAGGAAGAAGTTGCAGAAAGTCAAATCTGGTGATGGAAGAAGAGTGATGGTAGATTGAAGGACCACTACATTTTTTTAACCAAATGTTCAACACTGTGCTGTGTCTGTGGGGTTTTAGGTGCCAACCATGTCGGGAAAAAGACAAACAGCCTCTGCTCCTTATATACTGCAGCAGTTTAATCAGCCACAGATAGCAATCAGCTGGTGCAGCACCTTTACCAGCTCCACCGAACTCAGAGGAAGGCCTTTTTTAGTTTTATTAAGAGCTCTGACTGCATTAAACAACAATTTGAATTTAGTATATTTATAGGAATTCATAGGAAATGGACCACTGGACTCATGTTTTTTGACCAATGTAATGTTACATTAGATTTAAATGAACATAGCAGGAATATGCATAAATAATTAAAAGCAGCATTCAAGACATGTGTGGGTTCAGTGGCTTTTGGTCGCTGTTGGGATTCACTTAGATTTAGATTGGAACTTTGTTGGATGCAGTTTGGTTTGACGAAGGTTTATTCTTGGGCTGCAGCAAATGATTATTTCCAGTGTTGGTAAATGTTTCCTTTGGATGAATCAATCACTTGTTGGTGTTTCTCAAAGACCCAGAGGACATCCTCAAGAAATGATTCAGGATTAGTCACTGATGAGTTATTTCAGTCCTTATTATGATTTTTTTTGAATGGAGTTTGGTTTGATGAAGGTTCATTCCTGCAACTAATTCTCAAAATTCTCACCACCTGTTGATCTGTTGTTTAATGAATTTGTTATTTGGTCTTTAAAATGGCAAAAAAATGTGGATCAAGTGTCTTGTTTGGTGTTAAATGTTTAGCTTTTTAGGCTTATTTTAATTAATGATTCATCATCCTGTTATTTGCACTTATGTTTGTGAACGTGCTGCATAAAGAAACCTGATTTTGATTTGAAATAAACTCGACTCAGCCGTCGTAACCTGTGCCCGACTTAAACAAAGCTTCCTGATTATTTATAGCTACTATCCAGCGCTGTTCATCTTCCACACTTTCTTTGTCTCCATCACAAAGGAAAAAGAAATTTTTTAAAACCCCCTGTCCTCTCTGCTCCCCCCCTGCACCGGCCTGTGTAGATAATAAAGATTTAATAGGTGACGTTGGACAGCGGTTGGGGTTTCTGTGTGGTGGCAGCGCTGCCTCGTACATCTTCTTGCTGTCTCAGTCCAAACAAAGCTCTCTGGGTACGGAGCTGTGAGGAACGACTCCAGGAATAGCCCCGCTCTGGCATCGCTCAACGCCTTATAAAGCCAGGTACGGAGTCCGGATGCCAGGGACGGAGAGGGGAGCTGAAATACTGCAGCGATTCTCTCCCTCTGCCCTCCAACACTCAGGAAGCTCTGCGATGGATCAGGACTCATCGCATAAAGAACACGGCGTCCTTTATTGCACTCTGGACTTCTGGTAGTTTGAGGGCAACTGATAAATCCCACTTAACTTGAGTTATTACTGCAAACTCTTCGCTGGACTTCTGCTGCCCGCTAGGTGTGTTTGAATAAATTGGTGCCCATCTGTCTTTGGGAAACACGCCGCTGTTGGTTTAGAGTGTGGAAACTCACAGCTTTTACCAACACAACTGCTGCTGCAGCTTCATAGAGCGGATTAGTTTGAGTGGTTTTGCAGCTGCTTAAATCCAATTTGTGCACAAAATATGGCCATTTAACAAGGCAGTGTGTGAGGATATACGTCTAATTGATAAAACAGACAGTTTTACTATTAAAAGATGCTTCTATGGTGCTAAAACTGCAAATACGGGTTCCCTCGAACCAGCAGGTGGAGTTCATTGGAAGGAAATTGATCTAAAATCTCACTGGTTAAGTTGCGCCGCAGCTTCTTTTTTATTAGTGTTGATAAGTTCTCCTGTTCTAACGTTTTGCGG
Source organism: Stegastes partitus (assembly GCF_000690725.1). Taxonomy (NCBI): domain Eukaryota; kingdom Metazoa; phylum Chordata; class Actinopteri; family Pomacentridae; genus Stegastes; species Stegastes partitus. The sequence continues at coordinate 82,033 of NW_007578354.1, forward strand.
CTCACCACTGTAAGGCTGTGAAGCTCCAGGATGAGCAGCTCTAATAAAAACTATTTAGTCAGCAGGTGTTGGAATAACTGCCAAGCTCAAAAACAAAGTTCCTGAGTCCCTGAAGACGGATTGTTTTCAGGTGAACGAGCCACCTGCATCCGATTTGCAATAATTAATTGTCTACATGCTTCACCCCAGTACTTCTGCACCATCCTGAGCAGGAAAACCAGAACAAAGTATATATTACTGGACGACAGAGGCCTCCAGAACCTCATATACAGTGATTAACAAATTTATATGCGTATATATCGACCATCCAGCATCATGAAGTGCTTTAATTCACACTCAGCTCTCCATGTTTTATCATTTTAAACAGGAATGAACTAAAGTCACCTTTTTATACCCAAATTTGAGTCAGAAATGAATCAAGCCCAACATTCAACCACTAAAACTACATCTTTCTGTTCAGGAATGTAAGTCAATAACTATAACTTGACAGCTTAACCCTATTCAGGACTTTTGGGGTCTTTTGGACCCCAGGCCGTTTGGTTTAGGTGACAGGTTTTTTGTTTGTTTTTTTTTAATATACAAAGAGGGACATTTGTTGTGCATTTGGAACCAAAAATACGTCAATTTTATTATTATTTCTTGATGAACCCTAATCAGGACTTCCATGTTGCCGCTGGACGTACAGTATGGCTGTACACAGGGTTGAAGTCTGACAGTTAGCAGAGAGTGCATTTAGTTTATAACCTAAAAATAGACATTTAATGATGCATATTGGGGGAAAGCTTCAGAGAGTTGTAGCAGAAAACCAAGCGACACGCTGCAGAGCCGAGGCCTTTGACCTCCACAACAGCCTGGACCAAAGCGTCTGCATTTGTTTTGATGGCAGATTGAAGCAAAGTCTCTCTTTAATCTTGGCCAAAGCTTCCGTCTTTGTTGTTCTGCTCTGAATGAGAACACTTTGTTCCAGAGTCAACTCTGTTATCTTTGTGAGAAGCCCTCTGTTTTCTCCAGCCTGACTCCGGTCCACAGCAGCTCCTCTCACCTGGAGCCGGAACGGGAGGCTGACTGAAGGTCGGCGTGGCCTCAGCGCTTCTTTGATAAGAGAGAAGAAACAGAGACGATGTGTTTGAGGGGATCGCTAATAATGTGGGAGCAGCGTGATTAGCTCTGCTGGGTTTCCTGCTAAATCTCTCCCACTCATGGACCGAAATAAATCCTCTTCTGAAGGTCTTTATAGGTCTTCTGCCTCTGAGTAACTTTCATACAGGCGATGCTAAAACTTAAAATAATGCAACATGACCGGATTTGGCGAAAGTTTTTTTGTCGAAATCATCATATTTATCAGGAGATTAGATAGAAATAGATAAAAAAGCTCAAGAAAGATCAATCACGATATTTTCTAAAAATAAAAGTGTTGCATTCAAATTGTCCTTGATTTAGCCTCGTCTTCAATCAGAACACCACTGAAGTCTGCTCACAGCGATGCATTTCACACCACGCTCATGTTTTCACACATTAAAACCAAACATGAGCTCGCGGTGGCGTCGCACTTCCCTTCACACCTCCACGACACCGACACCAACAAGTGCACTCGGCTCACGCTGCTGCACGTAAACAAGTCCGTATGGATCTCTGCTTTAAAGACGCAAGCTGTGAAAATATAAGTCAAAGCGATTTTGGCTTTATTTTTTTTGCGACTGTGTTTGATTTAACTTTGCCAGAAACAGGATTGAACTGGATTCACAAACACCAGAATTTGCTTTCAGCCTCAAATATGAAACTATCCTCAAAAGTGAACCAACAACACAAGTCGTTTCATCAAATGTGTGACAAAAACACAAGTTTATCTGGTTTATTTAATCAGAAATCATGACATTCTCAGAACAATTTCTGCTCCAGCATTTTAGATTTCTTGTAACTAAAAATATGAATATTAATAAAGACACTTGTGTGTATTTTAGCTTCATTTATCAAATGCTATACGGGATGAAAAGAGATCAATAAAAATGGTCAGCAGGTTTTTTTTTGTTTTTTTTTTTCAAATTCAAAGCTGTTTGAATCACAATATTTCAGGAACCATTAAAGATAAAAGTCTGAACTTTTCACTGTTATTTCTCATCATGTCATTGAATCATAATCTGCGATTTTGTACAAGTAGATCAAATAATCTCTAACTAAGGGTGAGTTCATGTAAAGTCCCGTCTTTGACCACAATAACAAAACAGAAAGACGATGCAGAAGTCAACCAGTGATGTTTTCTGAACCAGATGTAGCTGCACAATCATAGAAAACACAAACAGACGGTAGGTTTGAATATATAATAATTAATTAGAAGAAATGAGAAAAGTAGTTACGTTTGTTGAATCTTTACTACTGGTTCAACAGGTTTGTTCTTTGTGTCAGTTGTTTGAAAACTCTTCCAGTTTCTCTGCAAATCTATGATGTTTTTTTCTGAATAATTGATGAATGAAGAGGCCAACATTTTTGTCAAAATAAGACATTTGGAAGGAGCATTATTAAACTGAGTTGCTAATTGTTAATTTATACCTTTGCTTTGTTATTTATTTGCACAGAACTCACTTTCTTTTTAATCCTCATAACATATTTTTTATTTATGTGATTTATTGTAGATGTGTCACAGTACCATTAAGGGGAAAAAAGAAAAAAAAGAAAATAACAGACAAAACAAAAAACAAATTCACAACTTCAATAATGTCTGAAAACAAGAAGGATGAAGTTTAACTTATTAACTCACTGCTTCCTGTTTGCATCAAACCTTATACGTCTGTAGCTCTTTAGAAACTCCAAGAACACATTAACTTTTCCTCATTATTAGATTATTCAAGCAATCTTTTTTTTGTATTCTTTTTTAAACTGTCTTTAGTCGTACTCATTTTGAGATCATCGTCCAGACTGTTGCATAAGTTTACAGCATAAACTGATAAACATCTACTTTTCATGTTGGTACGAGGAAACAGCTTTATAAATTTAAAATAACATCGTAATGAATAGTTTCTGATGTTGATTCTGAATAGTTGTCATGTTCGCAGGGAGGGACCTGTTTGCTTTGAGCTCTGATTTTAACTGAATGAATACATTTGAACTTGTTTGCATTGGAGAACGATATATTAGTGTCCCACATTATCGCTTCTGTTTAAAAAAAACCCAATTTGTTTATTGGATATAATGTGATATTATATGTGTTGCTTCACACTTCTGCACAGTGGGTGAGCAGCAGAATGTATACGAGGCTTTAAATTCAAAACGTGTCTCTTCTTTCGTAGGAATTAGACAATTTATGCCAACTTTACTCTTTTATATGAAGTTTCCAACTAAGTTTAACTTTGAATATTAATTATCAATCTGCATCTGAATCACAGAGTTTATTTTGTCACTGCCAAACAACATAAATGTAGATTTTTTTTTTTTTTTTTTCAGATTTGTTGATAATTAATTCCTGACAAACCACAGTTTTAACTTTGCCACCTGCAGACATACAGTGAAGCTATCTGACCTCCAGAACAACATTCTTCTGACTTAGATTTCCTTTAGATGGTTTAGAAACTCTTTCTTTGTTGCTTTTCTACTGGTTTTTTCTGTATGACTGGTTTAAATCGTGCCCGAGAGCCCAAATAATGTCCTTACATGAGCAGCGGTTTGTTTTCCTCTCAGTATCAAATCTCTTTCTGTTCGTCGGTGAAACAGGATTTAACTCGTGAAAAGATCCGTTGCCTTCATCCAGCTACTTATTCTATAAACAGCGTGATTTCGCTGTGTTTCAAAAGTCCACCTCTGCTGCTGCAAAACAAGCTGGAAACCATCTGGGAAGCACTTAAGAGAAACACCGTCAACATCCGGCGACCACCACCACCAGCTGCATCAAGAACTCGTCAAAAACACATCAGTTTGTCGCCACACGCTGCGTTCTGCTGCGGTTTCATGTGAATAAAAGTCCAGAAACAGCAGACGGGCGAGACTGTAAGAGAACAATTCATCTGCGTCCGACAGACTGTAATTACTGCATTGTCACGGACAGAAATAGGCTCTATGGATGCTGTTTAAATGGTCTTTTAATAGCACAGAGGGGTACTTAGTGATTTCTAATCATTGGTGGCAGCGGCGGGTGTAATTCCGCTCCTTAATCTGATCTCATTAGCGGGTCCCCGTCTGCGGCCGTGATTTATATTGATCGTCAGGACTTGTGACTCCGATGCTGGAAGTTAATTAAGCGATAAACGAGGAAACAAATTAGCGAGTTCTAAATGTTGGTGTAGCTGCACGAGGAACTCCTGCCGGGGCCTCGAGGACACAAACACAAACAGAGTCAACCTACGCTGCACTAGTGCACCTCAATGGTGTTTGTCCAACCAATAACCGCTTATTGGTCGTGTTCATGCTCAGATAAACGTCAGGTTATAACGTGAAGTAACTAGAAAAAATAGTCCCCTGAAGCTTAGCACCTTCATTGCTTTTAAACATTCGATCATGGTCGATGTAATCTGGCTTTTTTGACAAGAATTTACAGAAAAAGACTCTTTAATGTCAAAGTGACAACACATTTCTACACAGTGATGTCAAATGCTTAAAAATACTTTATGTAAAATGAATGACCGCTTATGTTCATGATCACTTCAAGTCAGACTTTAGTCGATGGAGCTTCGGCTGCAGTTGAGCCTTTGTTGGTCTCAGTCAGCCTGAACATCTGGATGCTGCAATTTTACCTCATTCTTCTTTGCACAAGGTTACTCTAGGCTCGAGAGTGAACCACTCCTTTCAATCCCAGCCACAAATTCTCAGCTGGATTGAGGTCTGGGCTCTGACTAGGCCTCCAGAACATTCACCTTGTTGTCTTTAAACCATTTCTGTGCAGCTTTGGCTGTTTGCTTCAAGTCATTGTCTTGCTGGAAAACAAATCTTCTCCCAAATTTCAGTCCTCCAGGATTTCTCTACACTTTGTTGCATTCATTTTTAACCGTTACATTTACCAGGTCCTGCTGTTGAGACGCATCACTACATCATGACGCTGCCACCACCACGCTTCATATAATGATGGTGCCACCACCGTGCTTCACATCATGACGCTGCCACCACCACGCTTCATATAATGATGCTGCCACCACCACGCTTCATATAATGATGCTGCCACCACCGTGCTTCACATCATGATGCTGCCACCACCGTGCTTCACATCATGACGCTGCCACCACCACGCTTCATATAATGATGCTGCCACCACCATGCTTCACATCATGATGCTGCCACCACCATCCTTCACATCATGATGCTGCCACCACCATGCTTCACATCATGATGCTGCCACCACCATGCTTCATATAATGATGCTGCCACCATGGTATGCTTGAGATGATGAGCATCTAGACTGATGGCTTAAAAGCGCAGTTAAAAGCAGTTAAGGTGAAAACTTTTTATAGGCACTGTAGATCAACCTGTAGATCAGTTCGACTTTATATAAACCTGAGTGAGAGTATGGGGCCATAACCTATTGTGTGTTCATCCATGTGGTTTTTATTGGTAATATAACAGATTTAATGTCATTTTTTAATATAACTGCCTTTGCCAAACAGGCTTAAATAGTAAAGACAAAATTATATAGATTTATTTAAATTAAGAAACACTTTTAAGGAAGTACTTGTCAAGAAGTAATATACAATAATTTGTCATGTTTTGAATTGTCTGAATAATAAATATTGAGGCATCATTTTAGAAGAGATTTTAACAAACATTCATGATTAAATAACGAGTGTGAATCTGAGGAAGGTGTTGTAAACAACAGGGTCACTTTCCAAAGGTCACTTATAATATTGGGACTTTAGATGAGCATTCACTTGTCCGATCACTACCTGATATTTAAAACGAAACGGAGCCGGATGTAATATTTAGGAGTGCATGCAATATTGATGCGCTGCAGATGTGGAGGGACGAGATTCGCCTTGTAGGACCTGACATATCGTGACACAAATAAATGGCATGAAGGAGAGAAAATGGGGAGACAGTGGTGTCATTTGTTAAAAATTAATATTACTGATGGAGAGTGAGGCAGAGAAAGAAAGAAGAAGAGAAGCATGAAAAACTCTTGAGAAAAGTACCGACACAAGAAAATTCTCAGTTTCTTGTGCAGACATGATATATTCTACACTTTTTTCTGTTATAAGTTTATTTGCAGTCAGCATTTAAACTCCTAATGTTGCTCCATGTTTACTTAGTCTGACCTGACCAGCAGCTTTATGTTAGTTTATACAGATATTTACAGATAATTTGTTCTCAGTGATGTTATCAGGTCCGTTAAGTGACTTTTTGAGGGTTTTATTTCCTGTGCTACCAGGAAGTAGAGCCAAATCCCTGGCCACATTTTACTGTACAAGCAGTAACGAAGCCTTACATCCTCTAACTACTGTTAGAGGATGTAAGACTTTTATTTTTTGCAGAATTTTCCTTAAACTTAGGATGTTTTTAAGAGTATAATTTCCCTCCATTTGACCTAATAGTTGTGACCAAGCAGGGAATGCTTGTCAAAATGTCAAAGATTTCACATTATTGTTATGGAAAAGCCTAAACTGCATTTGTTTTGATGCAATTAAAGAATACGTCTGTGGACGTTTGTGTTAGCTAAAGTGTGTCTGATTTCGGTTCAGCCGTGGATTGACTTGAAGCTCTTGTACAGACTCTTGAAGCTAACTTTAAAGATTTCTGGAAATAAAATGCCAAAAAAAGAAAATTGACCCAGAACCTGCAGCCAAAGGAAAGAAACAAAAGGCTGCAAGGAGACGGTGAGATGCCTCAACTAGCTGAGTGTTCTGAGTCGTATTTACATTATATTATGCACATGAAACTATATTTACTCCTGCTGCATCACATTATCTTATATAAAAACTAATCACCCTCCTCTAAAGTTTACCCCTTTTCTTGCTTTTCAACATTGAATCATGGTTGATGTAACTTCTGCTTTTTGCAAGAATTTACGCCAAAAAAGACTCTTTCATGTCAAAGTGAACAGATTTCTACTCAGTAATGTCAGTTATTATAAAATACAAAACCTAAAATAAGTGATTTTACATGTATTCCAATTTTTCAAGCCAATATTTAGTCGTTGCATCTTTGGAGACAAATTAAAGCAAATTGTAATTGTCTTATTAGCATTTATTTATTTTTTTTAATTATTAAAAAAAGCATGAATTGAGCAACCATTCCAGCTTCTAATCATTATGGAGTCATATAAAAAAGGCCTATTATACATTCTCATGTAGTTCTACCACATGGTAGTTTCGCCTGCAAACGCAAAAGATACCAGTAAATAACCAAAAATAGAAATGACTTTTTTAGCCCATTGCAATTTGCTGGAAAAACAACAACAACAACAACAACAACAACAACAAAACATACTAAATAAGTAAATTTAAAAAAAGAACAAAACATTGCACCACCTCATTGTGTGTATTGGTCTCAGCCTGGTCACCTGTATAAAAATAAAAACTGTCTCCTCTGTCCCTGTGTGCCAGTGATTAAGGGTTCACACCAAAAGTAAAGCAAGAAACAGCCACAAAGAACCTCATCCAGAAACGTGTTTGTTGTTTCTGAAAGTCGCCTTATGAGAATCTTAGAAAATGATCTTGTAATTACTCGGAAAGTCTCACAAATGATATATACAGGATATATATTCTGCACTTTCTGTGTTTTTACGGTTGTTTGTGATGTAAATGAGGGAGGACTTGCTTCGTAGTTCTGACCTTGAAAAAAAATCGCAGCAGCTGAAAACCGGCGCAGTCACAATGGATTCATACGTACCAAACGGGAAGTCCTTGTATCTGCAGCTCCACATGTTCCCGCAGCAGAACTGAAAGGCCTCATTCTGAACGCGTCTTTTCACTCGTAATTATTATCTCGTTGGCCAGACGCGTCGCCTTCATTATGACGTTGTGACTTTGCGAACAGATTGTGAAAGACGTTTACGATGCGTGGAACATTTCTCTCTCTCTCTTTTTTTTAAATGTTGGATGGATATGAACCGGACGTAATTTTATTTTTATTATTATTTTTTCCGTATTTCCAATTAATTCCCATCTATTTAAGCAGAAAGTGTGCAGCAGCCATCAGGTTGCGATGCGGCGTCGATACCGCAGCGAGAAATGGTCTCAACAGAAGGACTAATGCATGGACCCCGGAGAAAATAATTGAATTTTTATCTGTTTTATACTATAATGAATCCTCAGACATTAGCGCGGATTGAGCTCTGAGGACTTTGCGGCGCTCGGATAATTACTTAGCGGGGAATCTGGGGGCCGGTCGGAGAGCAGGAGAGGGAGCTTCATTATACTGGAGGCTGAAGAGGCCACGGCGGCGATGGTGGAGGAGGCATCGACATTTATCTGTTGTCTTTGTGATGCACGGGACCCGAGAAACTCTTTGCTATCAGATTAAAAAAGCCAATCAGTTTGTGAGACTCTTTATGTTTTAGGGCTATGTGGACGTTAATGTGCCACGCAGGTATATTTGTTTATGCATCGAAGGGGCTCACGCAGTGCAAAATGCTTCCTTCATGGTGTGTTTTGCACGATGAAGCTTCTAATTACTGGTAATTTGGTGCATTTTTAACAAACATAACTCACAGTAGCAGGTTGGTGAGGAAGAATTGTCTCTGTTTAGTCATTTCAGGGCAGAAGTACAAAGAAAGCAAGAAAATAAGCAACTGTATTAGTCAAAAAACTAAAAGTTAAAGGTATTAGAACTGTATCTCATATTATGATTATGTCTGTTTGTCCTTGTGTAAAAAGGCTTTATTTCTCCGACAGTTATATTTGCTTTCCCACTCATGTCATCTTGTGAGCAGTGGTGGTGAGAGGTAGGTTCATTCAACCTGTTTCAAAACTCAGAGTATGTTGAAATTTGAAGGTCTCCTTTAAAATGTAGCTGAGTGAGACAATGAAAGGTGAAGAAACTTTGCTAAAATACTAAAAGGCAGTTTGTAAAATAACAAATACGTGAATAAGAAGATTTGAGGTTTTAAAAAATGTTGTCAGAAGGTCACTCTATAGGCTGCCAAACTGGAATAAAGAAAGGAGAAGAAGCTGGAAACAAAACCAGATGTTCTGAATCTGCTAAAAAACATAAAGGATGAAGAAGAAACAGAAATAACTGTATGGGAGAAATCTGGAGACTGACTTTGCTGCATTTATTTTTATCCTCTACCTTTATGAGCCTTCTAGGACCTGCTGCCGAGAAACATCTCCTCATCATGATGCTGCCACCACCGTGCTTCACCTCATGATGCTGCCACCACCATGCTTCACATCATGATGCTGCCACCACCGTGCTTCACCTCATGATGCTGCCACCACCGTGCTTCACCTCATGATGCTGCCACCACCGTGCTTCACAGTGGGGATGGTGCATTTGTGTTCATGTGCAGTGTTTGATGTCCACCAAACATAGTGTCTCGTCTGATGACCATAAATCTCAATGTTGCTTAAAGAATCTTCTTACATAAACTTTCTTGCAACCTTTTCACAGAGTTTCTTGGAGTGTTCTTTAGTCTTCATGGTGTTGTTATATCCAGGATCCACCAGTGACTGGACCTTCCAGATATGGGAGTCTGTAAGTTACAATCACTGAGACACAAGCACTGCACTCAGATGATCTTTATTTCACTAATTGTGCGACTTTTGGCACTGATTAGCTGCACCTTTGTTGAATTAGATGAGTCATTTTAAATGAGTCACATTGCTTTTTAGAAGTTTGTGTTCACTTTGACATTAAAGAGCCTTTTTTTTTTTTTAGTGAATTCTTATCTAAAACATCAATTAAATAGACCATAATTCAGTGTTTAAAAGCAATAAAAGGAAAACAATAAATCTTTTATAGGCACATAGATCAGCTAGATTTTGTATGAACTTCACATCAGCAAAGTTTTTCTATGTAAAAACAACAACAAAAACTTTACTTAACAATAAGAATAATTTCAACCTATTTCAGTTATTTTTTTCTTTTTTAAACTTCCATATGTCCGTAGGTATTACTAGTCGTATCTACTTTGTTCTTCCAAATGTGTAATTTTAAAGTTATATTTACTTCCATTTTGAAGTTAGTGACTAAATATTTCAGATTTTTAACTGACAGATTCCTTATAGACTGTAATTCAGTGTTGAAAAGCCATTAAAGGAGAATGACTAGTTTTTATAGGCACTGTACATACGAGTGTGTCTCACCTAAACATTTGCGTTAAACAGTTTGTTCATATGCTATTGTGTGCATCTGTTGGGATTTAACTCATTGTCTGCGCTAAACAAAAGCTCCACCAGTTAGTTTCACAAACATAACACATCAGCAGAGAGGAAGAAACTGCAGAGCCCAGTGGTTTTTCTTTCTGTTTTTTTTTCCTTTTTCTTTTTCTTCTCGGTGGCCATTGCTGCTCAGTCGACCGACGCTTATGAAATCATCACCTAAATCTCCACAGATACTGTTGTCAATGGGCTCATCAGCCTCTCCCCCTGCCCCGCCCCTCGCCCTCTGTTCCCAAAGAAAAAGGCCTTGTCCTCGCCTTCCCTCCTCCTGGAATCCGGAGGGGATTAAGACGACGGTCCCAAAATGAGACGGCCAAAGACCAGCGTCATGAAGAGTCTATTTCACACATGAGTGTTCCTCCATCTCATGCTGTTGGCCACCCTTTGAATGGGCAGGAGGAGAAAATGGAGGCGGGCGGGGGGATTCCAATTGATCTCTTTAAGCCGCTGGGGCTTACTTAACTTATCCAGGAGCCGGCGCTCTGCTGAAGGTATCGCTAAGGCCTCATTTTGCATGAGAAAACCGGGATTAATCCAAATATTTATCCATGCTGAGAGAGATGTTTTCCCAGTCTTTACATCCCCGAAAGAATTCTGCACATTTTTTTTTTCCTCTCCTCTTTCAAAGATTAATTCTCTCCCGCCTCAAGTCGAGTTTGCGTTGCAGCCGGTATAGGAAATCCTACGAGCACGCCATAAATATTTCACGCAGAGAAAAAAAAAAAAAACTCTCTGGAAATGGGTTTTTCTGACGACTCGGCTGAACGTCTACCTGCACAACGTCAACGGTGTCGCCACGGTTACAGCCACCGCACGACGTCATTTGACAGTTCTCTCAAGGGGGACGTCGAGAAACTCCCCGGGAGGTGTCCATGGCAACCGAAAGCAAGCCGAGCGCACTGTAATCCAACTGATATCTCACTCGTCCCATTCAGCTCAGCTCATCCCTCTCTTCCCTCTCCCAATCAATTCCTCATTACACCTGCCATTCCTAATTCCATCCTTCTATATCTCGACACTTTCATCTTCTCCAACACTGCAAAAAAAACTCCCTTTGTTTTCAACAGAAGCATCAGCGGCTAACCGTGGACCTCCACCGTCGTCTAAAAGCTATTTAAAACACATCAATGAGCCTCACGGTGGCTCCGCATCATCTGTTTCTTCATTATAATCAAGCTCCGCGGTTTATTTTGAATCAATCCCACAATCGCTGCTGTAAATACTCACTAGCATCATCAGGCTACCCAACACAAATACATTTAATAGGGCCGCAGCATCGCTTTGTGAGTAGCAGTACTTCTCACATGAGAAGTTTCGAGACGACTCCAACCAGTTTCTTTGCTCCTGCCACAGTCTTTACTCCCTGTTTGCTCTTGTTTTTCACTGCATTATAAAGTCCTGCACCTCTATGGAAACAGAACAACCACAACTAGAAGGAGAGAGAATTAAAAAGTGTCCTAAAATAATCCCTTAACCATTAAAAATGCTACAGATTTGCATTTTTACAACCTTTAGAAAATGTGTTTTTCACACTACTCTGTAGAAAGACGTTTCACCGTGCTGAATGTATCCTCCATCATAAACAACTTGCTGCTCTGTTCACCACGTTAGAGCCATGATGCACTTTTTTATTGCTCAAGTATGTGTTTTTGTGTGTTTGAGTGTGTATTCAGTCCCTCTGATCCTCTACGTAGCCTACACTGCCTGCAGGTCAACCAAAAAGTTTCAGAAGAATGTTGGTTTCAAACATATTTTTTTAAATTTTTCCTCACTGTGGGTTCATTTCCCTCCACTATGGAAACAACACAACCATAAATAGAAGTAGAAACAACTGAAAAAAGCCCTTTGTGCAGTATGACACACTCACAAGCCAAAAGTCCTGATTTCTTTGATGATCTATTTTATAAAAATTGAAAAAAGCCATGATTAATCAACACTTTTCCAAGTGCCTAGAAGTGGTACCAGTATTAGGGGGATAAACGGGAGACCCAAATGCTATAAATATGTATATTTACATTTTCACAACCTCTACAAACAATGTGTTTTCACACTACTCTGCACATGACAGATGTTTCACTGTGCTGCATGTATCTTCTAACAACTCATTGCTCTGTTTACCATTTTCGAGCCATGCTGCCTTTATTTTATTGCTGTTTTTGTTTGTTTCATGTATTTTTTCACCCAGTCTCTCTAAATTTGGACAATTTATTTTACAAAACTCTGGTTCTAGATGCGATACATATTTTACAACTTATATTTTAGAAGCTCTACAAACTATGTGTTTTATAAGATGCTGCATGTATCTTCCAACACCTTGCTGCTCTGTATACCATGAAGGAGCCGTGCTGCATTTATTTTATTGCTCAAGTAGGTTTTCTGAGTTTTTTTGTGCTTGTCATCTACACACTGATCTAGTGTCAACACTGCCTGCAGTTCAACCTAAAAGTTTCAGATTTTTTGTCATGTGATTGCTGCTCACAGCTGAGTCAGTTGCACAGAAAAAGTCCAGAATTTTTAGTTTATTTCCAAAATCTGGCTTATTTATGGCTAATGTTCGAATGAGACGTGTAGAATAAAGTGATTTTGGTGGAAATATCATGATTTAAAGCTGAGACATTTCCCAAGGGAACTGCACGAGACATTTTTGATTATTTATTTTACAAAAACTTTAAAAAATAAAATCTAAATATCTCTTTTTTTTCCAAGTTCCTAAAGGTATTATTAATACTGGAAAAATGAAGGGTGCTACTACATACTATAGATATTTTACTACATGGCTTGTACAACCTCTACATGTTTGATGTTTCTCACTCTACTCTGCTCATCAGCTCCAGACAGATGTTTCACCATGCTGCATGTATTTTCCATCAGCTCGCTCCTCTGTTTGCCGTTTTTGAGCACCACTTTTTGTTTCATCGAGGTACCTTTCACTGTAATCCGCTGCAGCTGTGACAGATCGCCAGCACGATTTCAACTTGTGTCGAACACGACTAGCATCAAGAGTCCTGTTGAAACTTGTCAGTTGTTTTAAGAAACCAAGACATTAGTAAATTGTGCGCTGGACGCGTTTCAGCCACGCCGGCCAAAACCAAAAGCACTGAGTAGGAACATTGGACCACTGGCAGCTTTTAAAGTTTTCTTTGTAAAACGTTGCCAAAATTGCACCATTTATGAGAAGCAAAACCTATAAAAACAGAAGAATCGCTGGATTTTCAACTTTACGATGATCCTTGAATGTATAATGAGTGATGGACTGTTTGGTTATGAAATATAATAAACTTTAACGTTTGAAATCGTATTATTTCGTCAAAATCGCTTTATTCTTTGTTTCTCATTCAAAAATATTGGTAACATGTGGGCACTTGAAAAAAAAAGCACATGCTGAGGCCAGTTTTTTGTTTGTTTTTGTTAAGTAATCAAAGAAATTAAACTTTTTTTTTCCCCTTTAAAAAAAAAAAAAAAAAAAAAGATTTATGGCACTACAGCTCTGCTATTTAGCACAAAAGACCTCATCTTAAAATTATGATTTCTTATTAAAATCAATTTACTGCACATGAATCATTAAAAAAAAAATTTTTTTAAACAAAAACAACAACATTTGTATAAAATGAGATTCTGTGAAAAACAAACAAACAAAATCTGTGTTCGTCAGTGCAGCCGTGATGTTATTAGTGACTCAGCTGTGATCAGAATTTCAAGGCTTCAGGTGAACTGCAGGCTGTGTGCACGAAGCAAATAGAAGGCACGTACCGAAATTAATTAAAAATGTAAGTAGGAAAATATCTAGAGAATGCAGTCAACATTGTTCACCTCTTTTGTTTGTTTTTTTCCCCAAGTTTTGCAAAATAAAAAAAGAAGTTCAACTTTCATTTCTTTTTTTATCTTCAGATGTACGACATTTAAACTGCGTCATGCTGCTCAGTAGATATTTGAGTTCCCTTTGCTTCTAATCATGATTCTTCTGTTTCCATGGAGGTGCAGGACTTTATACTGCAGTGAAAACAGTGAGTAAAAATGGGAGCAAAATGCACAGAAACTGGACATTTAGGGCTAAATAACCAACATGACTCCAATAGACTATATGTTTTTTAGACTTTTTGTTTACTTGTCTTCATCTCGGTGTCTCTTGCTTCCATCTTTTCATCTCTTCTCTTTCTCTGTTTTGCTATTTTCTCTCCTCCTGTCACTGTATCTTCCTCCATCCTGCCTCCTCTCGTCTTTTGTTTTTCTTTATATATTTTCTGTCTCGCTGTCTTCCCTCCTCCCTTCCTCCCTTCCTCCCTTCCTTCTTTCCTTCCTTCCACACCCTCCCTTCTCTCTGCCTCCCCGTCCGATGCCTTGTTCTTGGGAACCGGCTCCTCTGTGTAAACTGTAGCGGTGTCTCAGCCTCGGCCGTAAATCGTGCTGTCAGACGGCCGGGCTGGCTTTGGGTCGGCCCGGTAGCGCAGACTTCTTTTTCTGTTCTCGGCCTTTTGTCTTGGAGCTCTTGGGCGAGGGGCGTGGGCTCTTCTCTAGGGTCCTCGGCTGCAGGCCCTGAAACGAACCCCGGGCTCGGCCTGAGGAGTCAAACAGAGCTATTGAGGCGGGAGAATAGCCGGGCCCGGGTGGAGGGAGGGCCGAGTCCAGCCCACGCAGCGTGAGACCCGCTATCATGGGAAAGATAAGCAAAGGGGAGCCGAGAGCCGAGCGGAGCTGCACTCCCGGAGACCAGCGTGGCCTTTTTTCTCACTTTCTGTAGCATAAACACTAGAAATAATGAGCCGGGTTTGATTTACGGACTTCTGAGAGAAGTTCTACCGCTTTGTTTTCACCTGGAGGTCCCACAGGTGTGCATGTGGGCGGATGCTACTTTTAGAGTGATGTCCTGTAACTTCTGCTTCACTTGAACTCCTCTTCTTTCGTTCAGGATGTTTTCAAGGAACACAAAGACTTTTTCAGCACGAAGACGACTTGCTTTAGTGTTGCTGTGCTTCTACTTGACTCTTTAGGGCAAGAAATAAAAGAAATACACAAAGAAAAATG
The DNA here is from genome assembly GCF_000690725.1 of Stegastes partitus. Taxonomy (NCBI): domain Eukaryota; kingdom Metazoa; phylum Chordata; class Actinopteri; family Pomacentridae; genus Stegastes; species Stegastes partitus. The sequence goes on from NW_007578354.1 coordinate 97,350, forward strand.
ATAATTTTCTTCATTAGAATGAATTACATGAATTGAGAACAAGTTTGGAAAACGATGGAAATACCACTGAGTTTAAATCACTGTACAAAAGTGAGCATATTTACGCATTTTACACACAAAACAGACTCATATTTAGTGATAAAGAACTGCAAATATAGGCCAGAAACAGGATGAAAGTTGGATTTATCTAAACTTTTAAATCTCAACTCTCTGGACTCAAAGCAGTTTCTGGAGTTTTTGTTTGATCCTGTCACATTTTTATTCACTGATGGTTCATTTTTCACTGCAATATAAAATCCTGCATCTCTATTTAAACATCCCAGCCATTATTAGAAGAAGCGAGAACTTGAAGAATGTATTAAGAGAATGTATTTTCTGCAAAATTAGTTTTAAAGTAGAATTTGTAATTCTTTTGATTATTTATTTTACAAAACTTTACCAGCGCGTTACCAGAAAAGAAAATTGTGACTCTACACATTATAGATATTCACATTTTTTACTAGTTTTCTATCTGCTTTGCTTAAACACTGCCTGCAGTTCAGCCAAACAAATTTTTGAATTATGATCATGTGACTTTTGGTCACAGTTGACTCACTCGTAGCTTCACAGTTGCGTTGAAAAACCCAGAATTTTTAGTTTTTTGCAGAATCTAATGTGTGCAGCGAGTTCATTTTTGGCACAAATATTAAAAATTAGATTATAGACATGGAATACATTAAAGACACCACAGAATAAAGATGATTTTTGATGAAATATTCCTGATTTTAAGCTTTGATTTGGTTATTTTTTCCCAACAGTGTGTCACATCACACATGATTAGGTCGATGGCAGCCAGGAAGTGTAAAAATGCAATTATTCTTTCAGTTATTTTTTTTTTTTAGCTTCTGGCTCTGATTAATCTTGTAATTTTTGAGTTTACTTAAAAGATAGCATGCCTTTCAAACCCGTCGGATGGTTTTGGAGTTCACAAAGTCAATGGCAAGAATATACCACAAACATATCATCAGAGGTGGAAGAAAAACTTAAACTGAATTTGTGCAATAAGATCAAATTAAACTACATGTCTGTGCTTTATCAGGTTGATATGAATGAACATAAGACCTGGAATCGCTAAGCTGTCAAGGTTTAATATGCTATACCACTACAGCGACTATCTGTGACACAGAGACCCAGACACAGTGAAAACGTGAGAATGTCCAACTGACAATCAACAGCTTTCTCTCATGTCAAATTCCTCCACTAAACCCCTGAAGAGCACTGCTACCTGCCTCCACCAGCGGAGGGCGCTGGAGTCACACCTCCTCCGGCCAACACATGCCAACACGCTCTCCTGCCACAAACACTTGAGATCACCACACCCAAAAAAAAAAAAAAAAAGCAGCCGCACATAAAAGCAGGAGAGCTGCGAGGAGAAGTGCTGCAGTAATGAGGCTTTAGACGCGGATCAAATCGCCCGTCTGTGAAGTTTCTCTTTTTTAGAAACAGTCCAAATATAAAACCCCTCCAACGCCAACAAGCTGTGAAATCTCACATCTCTGTCACAAATCAGGCGCTGGCTGCGTGCACATTACACGGCGTTAAATTCATTGAAAATTAAGCTCTAATTAATCATTAAGATGAAGGTGGATTCTTGCTCCTGCTATAAATTTTCAATGCACAGCCTGCACTGAAATTCATGAAAAATACAAACCTCATAGCGAGCAGTAATGAGATTCTGCCAGCAGCTTTCTCTTAACCGCAGGAAGAAAAAAAAAGTTTATACAAAAAGACAATAAAGCAGAATAAAAAATAAATAAATACAAAAATGGATGGAAAAATGGTCATTAAAAGCAAATGAGACCAGAGTAAATATTGTGTTAAGTTACTGTGAATCTAAAGGCAGCCAAGAAGTATGAGGGGAGGATTTTTGTGGCACATTTGGACGGAATATCTACGATTTGGATCTAGAAAATGGGACATTATGCAACTGAAAATATACATAAATTCAAACAGTTTTCACACAAGATGAGGGACGAGTTGGAGTTCAGCGTCACAACACAGCAAACAAGACGTTAGATGTAAATCTGCTGCTGCCGAAGTCTGCTGGGAGGCTGACGTCTCACTCTCGGTGTGTCAGCCACTCTTTCTTTTTTTTTTTTTTTTGTGGGAACATCTTCATTTCGAGGAGGAGAGAAAAAAGCTGTTACCCAGCAGGCTCATTCACCGCCGCCTCAATGGGACAAGCACAACAATGGGCGTGATCAATGTACGCAGAGCCAACAAAGAGCAGATAAGGAGTTTCTCAAGGATCAACAAGCCTGGTTTACCATCTATATTACCCCGAGGAACCCCCCTCCGGCTTTGAAAACTCAATCTGATAGACCCAAAGATCACAAAAAAACCCTTTTTTTCTTTTGCTGGTTTGTCAGATTGTGCCTCTTCAACCTGCCTTCAGCCAATCACAGGCCATTTGTGAGACGTTTGAGGGGCTCACATGTGATGTTTTCTCCACTATTACAAGACAAAGTTGTTCTAAATCACTTTGAAACCGAGATTCGTGCGAATGTGCGACAGAGCGAGCTCCCGAGGGCCGCGGAATTACATGCATTTTGCATTTAAATGTAATCGCCGCTGTGATAATAAACAGTAATTTTGGCACCACGTCGTCTTTCTGGCAGAGAGAAACTCTTGCGCGCAGGAAAACGAGGCACAACACAGGAAACGCAGCCAAAACAGCCGAGCCGGCCGCCGCCGGGGGACGCGTCTCCGTTAAGTCAAAGCTCAAAACTGCATATCTTAATTGAATTGTGCTCGCTGGAGATAAACTCGCACAAATTCGCATTCACGCCACGTGCTGCAAACTTTCTAGAAAAAAATAAGGAGGGAAGCTTCCAGTGTGAATGTCGATTAGAAGTGTCTCGATTTGGGTGCTTCAGGACCATGTGTTGGGCTCTATTTAGGTTATTAGACTTATGTTTTACTCGTTTACTGTTCTTTACATGTTTGACCTTTTTTTTCCTTTACATTGTGATTATGTTGTTTTATTTTTAGATATTTGGTGTTTTATTGGGCTGCACGGTGTCTCGGTGGTTAGCACCGTCGCCTCGCAGCTAGAAGGTCGCTGGTTTGTATCCCAGTGAGGACACGCGGGATCTTTCTGCGTGGAGTCTTCATGTTCTCCCCGTGCAGCGTGGGTTCTCACCGGGTTCTCCGGCTTCCTCCCACACAGTCCAGAAACATGTTGAGGTTAATTGGTGATTCTAAATTGTCCGTAGGTGTGAATGTGAGTGTGCTTGGTTGTCTGTCTCTAAGTGTAGCCCTGTGATAGACTGGTGACCTGTCCAGGTGAACCTGCCTTCACCCTGAGTCAGCTGGGATAGACTCCAGCCCCCCCATGACCCTAGTGAGGATTAAGCAGTGTATAGATGATGGATGGATGGTGTTTTATCCGCTTGGAGTATTTTATTGTTGGCTTTGTGCAGCAAGAATGCTAAATAATAGATACTATTATCAATACTATGTCATGCTTTGTGTACACCGTGCACATAATGTTCTAATACATGAGTTGTGTTGACTCAAATTGAACACACACTGCAGTGCATTTGCTGGAAATGACAATTTATATGTTAAACATTCAGCATGAGTCAAACGTTAACCTCTTTCCATTTTATTTTTTTTTAACTTTATTTGTTTGGCCATTTTACACCTTTATTGAGGATTAGCTGAAGAGGTTGGATGCAAAGCCGAGCAAAAACTACTTTGTGAAAAACCAACCTTTTACATAGAAGTGTGCGGTTCACTCACATTGCAGTGAGCAGCGTTTCACTGCTGCGAGGACACTCTCAGGGCACTCGTGGCTGTCGGTGAGAGTGCACTTATAGTACGCACTCAAAATAGCAAGTGTGAATAGTGACAACCGCTGAGCATGGAAAAGAAAATGTTGTGACACGACTACAGTTCCCCGACTGGCCACTTGAGGCTGCTCCAAAAGCGAGTCAGTCCCCATAAACCTCCATGTTGAAATGACCAACTTTACAGCAGAAAGGGACGTGTTTGCAGCCTGGTGCAGAAAAGGTGTTGGTCTCTACAGCTAATTTAGCTGTTTGTGACTACAGGACAGGATGGGAATATTTATATAACTCATCCACTTAAACTGTATTAAGGCTTAAAAGGAAGCTTTTTTTGGTTCCGTCTCACTGTCACCAACTGCTTGCTCATAAGGAATCCACAGGAAAACTTTGGCTGGTTGGGTTCTCTGCTCTCTGTTTAAAATGAGTACCTGACTATGTGAAGCTGTGAGGTGACATATGTTGTGAACTGGCTCAGCTCCACCGCTTTGCTTATGTCTGGATTTGGCAGGAATTAAAAAAGAGTCAGGTGCTGCCAAGATGGCGACAGTCGGAGGCAACGCACTGAGCTCCAAAACCACGTCTTGGAAAACCATCTTTTTAAATGGTCTCCAGCAAAAACACGATTTAAATGCCTCATAAGGATGCTCAGGAATTTGTATAATGTACCCAAGCACATAGTCAAAACAATTTAATTATAGAGCAGATTTAAACACAACAACATGCAGAGAAGAGTGGTGCACAACGTAGTCCAGATAGCTCCTCTACATCTAGGAAGAGGTGCTGGACTAATGGTCCAAGCAAACCACAGAGGACTCATTAGTGCAACAAGTTTGACAGAAAAACCAGGACTTGTCCATTCAAGGACTTGTAGATAAGTACGTACATTTTAAAACTAATCTCACACTGAGCAGGTAGCCAATGTAAGAATGTCAGAGCAGATGAGATACGTTCACAGTCCTTAGTCAGGAGCCTGAATGCAGCATTTTGACCCAACTACTGCCTCCTTACTAGAACCTGGACCTTTCTGACATGGAATGAATTGCAATAGTCCAGTTGAGAAGTAACGAAATACTAAAATGAAGGACGTTCTCAAGGTATTTAAGGAAAATTAAGGGTTCAACTTGAGCTAAAACGCTTTGGCTTCTGATTTGACCTGCAAAGTTTATAAGGAACACATTCTGTCGACTGGGTTTTTGCAAATAGTCAAATAACTAGCTAAGTTAACATGCTAGGGATTAGCATTTTATGCTAAATGTGTTGAAAGTGTTAGCTTGTTAGCTACTGCTGTCAGAGGTCAGAATTGGGCCATTTTTAACTTATCGGTCAATCAAACTGACAAATATTCACCTTTGAAGAGGCGTTGCCAGCCAATATTAGGGTTTTAATGGTAAATAGTACAAAAAACTACACACATCAATGGTCGGTTCATGATTATTTTCATTGTCTGTTCATGTAGCCAGTTAAATAATCGGCATTATATGTCACTGTATGGTGAAAGGAAGCCATCACTCGTGTAAGTTCTGTCTGACCTACATCTACTCTGAGCCAGTCGAAGTTAACTTTCCCACTCAGGCTTGTTCAGGTTTTAGCTTCTCCTCTGCGGAGCTCAGGTGGGGCTTTAACCGCAGAGCTGGAGGGCGAGCCAAAGGGCCTACAGCGCTGCGCTGCTTCAAGCCCGTCTCTCTGGGATCCGCTGACGCCGAGGCCTGGGGGGCGTCACATGCAGCTCCCGAGGATCTCCGAGCCGTGATGTCTTATTCACACACTCGTCCCTCACTGCGAGCGGCTCTGTGTGTGTTTTCCCAGCTGTCGAGCCAAATGAAGATTTGTTAAACACGAATCAGCCCCAAAGCCAGTAAATTTAGAAATAACAATTTCTCGCCTTTTTTCTTTTTCTTCGTTGAGTAGCATCACCATCAATAGTATAAAATTTACCATATAAGCTAATCCTCTGAATCCTAAAACCTGCTGGCAGGCTTGAGAGGTTTTCCTTTTCAGAAATTGCTAAAGTTACACCATTTAGCAGAGACAGAAACTACAACAACAGAAGGAATCATCACATTATCTGTGACATTCTGATGCATCAAATCTAATCTTAAAATCATATCATCAAAATGATTTTATTCTACGTGTCTTCGTAAAATAAATTGCCAAAAATAAAGCATTTGCACAATTTAGATTCTTTAAAAAATAAAAATTTCTGCACTCTTTGGTGCAACTGTGAAGCTGTTTGTAACTCAGCTGTGACTGGCAGTCATGTGACAAAAATTCACAGATTTTTCAGCTGAAGTATGAAAATAAATCCAAGTGTACATAGCAAAATATGTGCAGGAGGTAGAGTCACAGCTTTTTTTAAAATATTAAATTGCTGGTGAGTTGGTGGAAGATACATTCAGCACGGTGAAACATCTTTCTAGTGATAATGTGGAGAGCCGTGTGAAAAACTTAATTTGTAGAGGCTGTAAAAATCCCTTTTAATTTTGCAAAATAAATAAACAAAACTTCAATTCCTTTTCCTTTCAGAATTAAGGCAATAAAAATGGGAAAAAACACTACCCACTCCTACTAATCATGGTTCTGCTGCCACAAAAGAGCACCAAGACATGATGCAGCAAAAAAAAAGCACAACAAGAGAAGAAAAAAAAAACAAAAAAAATACGCAGAGCACAGCAGCAAAACAGGAAAAACCCCCCCGTTTTGTTTCTTACTTGCTCACAGAACTGGAGTTGTGTCCAGTTGTTGTTCATGTCGTCCACACGGTGTTTATAATCTGTCGTTTCATTCCTTCCATTCGTCTCTTTACCGTTTCCCAAGACTTCTGAGCGTATTCTCTCGCAAATTTCTTGTGTCAAAGTTTATCAGTGACTCACAGTAAATGATTTTAAAACACTTACGTTGGAAAAATAAACCAAACACAGTCTTATTTATTCAGCCCCGAATCACCAGTTAGCATCAGAAGGTCTCTATGTGCTTAAACTCCTCCATCATGGTGAAGGATTGTCTCATTTATTAAAGAAAAAAAAACAGAGAGAAACCTCAGGAAGAGCAATAAAGAAGGAGCCCTTTTTTTTTCCAGGGATTTTCCAGGTAGTAAAATTACAGCATTGAGACACAGAATTACAGTATACAAAGCAGAGCAGCAGAGCTACAAGGGGAAATAAAATACAGTGTATGACCCAAAAAAAAAAGCAGGAATTAAACCAACCATACAGCAACTACAAACACAGCGTGCTTTCTCTGTGCCTGTCTGTCTTGATTATACTCATATAAATCAAAGTGGCTGTGAAAAAAGCTCCTCTCCTTCGCCCTGACGATGTTGTCTCTGATAACAAAGCCGTGTTGTTGCACCAGTCGGCCTTGCCCAACACGACGTCCCCCAGCGCTCGCCTGCAATCCCCGACTTGTCAGCAGACACGTAGGAAAACACGAGTGGAGCCTTTGCATAAGTGCTCTATCAGGGAAACTGTATCCAAACAGTTGGGCTCTAATCTGCAGAGCGCCTTCCATCAATCAGCCTGTCGTTGTGCGATACCGAGCCCGAGTGTCGGGCAACACGAGGGGCCGAAGACGAACTAAAGTGCTCCCGACCTACTTCCAGTCACAAGACAAATTTATTTCAATCGCTTTTTTTTTTTTTTTTTTTTTAACAAAGTAGTCCCGGAGTGCTTTTTGTACGAGGCGCTGAAAGACATAAATACACATTCAGACAAACACGTTGTAAGGTTTATGATATGAGACCAAACTTTGTGTGTGCGATGTTTTCTGTGTAAATGTTCCGCCTGCGCCGAGGTCGGTTCTTCTGTGGCGCTTTTACATCGCGCACAAAAAAAAAAGTAACCTTGGAGCCATTTCTGCTGTTTAAATGAAATAAATGAGATATTTCTTTTATTAAATCATGGCTGCGTGTAACAGCGCCCAGGCTGCTATGTTAAGAAGGAATTCAGTTCAATCCATCACCGCGATCGTCTGAAGGATAACTCGGAGAGGAAGCGATTATGTTTGGTAAAGAGAGAAAAGAGCCCACCTGGGAGATAAAACATACAGTCAGTTTAATTTGGCTTTGTATAAGAAGAATTTACAGACACTTTCATGTCAAAGTGAAAACAGAGTTTTACAAGGTAATGTCAATTAATTAAAAATATAAAAAGTAAAACAAGTGATTGCATGAGTATTCACCCCTTCGAGTCAGAAGCACCACTGGCTGTAGTTACAGTATTGATCCTGTGTGGACAGGTCTAAATTAGCCTTGTGCACCTGAACGCTGCATTTTTATCACATTTCTTTGTAGCTTTGGCAGTTTGTTTCAGCTCATTGACTTGTTAGGAAACAGATTTTCTCCCAAGTCACAGTTCTGTTACAGACTGCATCAGGTTGTCCTCCAGGATTTCTCTCTCCTTTACTGCATTTATTTTGCCCTCTACTTTTACAAGCCTTCTAGAAGCATCCTCACACTATGACGCTGCCACCACCATGCTTCACAATGGCAAGGGTGTGTTTGTGACAGTTATGATGAGTATGTCTCAAACTTGTTCAAATGTGTTTATGCTGCATCATAGGAGAACAATAACAGACAAAACTCAAAAATGTTGTATTTTTTGCTTTTAAAAAAAACTTCCCAGTGATTTCTAGCTAAAAACAGTGACTCGTTTAAAAAAAAAAAAAAAAAGGTTTAAGGCTTTAAGCTGTTGTTTTAAGATATACATACATGGGTAGAGAGTATCAGATGGTTTCTCTTGGTAAATAT
>NW_007578354.1:108788-133605 GCF_000690725.1 Stegastes partitus
GTTCAGTTGTAGTACCCTAGTTGGGGTAGAATCTAGTTTTAGGTGTAAGATCCAGGTTCAGGGACGATATTTAGCTTCAGGTGTTGGATCCAGGTTCAGTTGTAGGACCCAGGTTTAGGGGTATGATCCAGGTTCGGATGTAGTATCCAAGTTGAGGTATTGTATCCAGGTTTGGGGTAGGATCCAGTTTCAGCTGTATGATCCAGGTTCAGGGGTTTTAGGGGTATTAAGGTTCAGGTGTTGGATCCAGTGCAGATAAAACAATTAAACACACTGAATGACATATGAGTGGAAGTTGAGGTGACGGAGGAAGCAGTGGCGGCAAATTCATCTTTTAGCGTTTCTGTGCCACAGGGGAAGCTTGTCTTGTACCCTGGTGAGAAACAGAACACAAATACTTGCATATAAACATTTCAAGTATGAGATAATTATCAGTGTAATAAGACGAGTTGTTGTGGAGACATGTAAGAATGCGGTTGCCAGTTCCAAGCTAATTGATGTGTGTCAACTCAAGACACTTTAAGAGAGAAGCCCAACAATTCCCCTGAAGCAAGCACTTGGCAAGAAGGGGAGGAAAAAAACTCTCCTTAAAGAAGAAGAAATCTCAGACTGAGGGCCTCAACCAGGGGCAGAATAAACAGTGTGCTTGTGTTTTTTTTTCTTTTTCATTTTCTGTACATTAGTTTTTCTCATTAGCTTCTTCATTGATTCCTGGGTTCGGTGCCGGGTTCCTGAAACCTTACAGCTCCTCGGCGCGTCATTATCTCGAGAGACTCAAACTGTGAGAATTACAGCTGTAGATTAACTCCTAAGCATGCGGAGGACAGAGGCCACCTGGAGCCCTCAGGCGTATCATGCTGAATGGATGTAATGGCTCATTGTGAGAGCGAGCGTAATGCCTCATTTTCAGGTAATACACCACATCGCGCCTTTGTGTCGGTCTCTGACACCAAGTTGGAAATCTCTTTAATTCTTGTAGTTTTGAGTGGAACCTCTCCCTGTGTCTCCTCCCCAATTACGATTCTCCGCCGCTCTGTTCCCCTGACAGCTAACCAATTATGTATTTTCTTTTTTTTTTAAAAACCCTTTTCAGCAAACCCATCTCTCGCCTCGTCTGAAAACCCCCTTCTCTGAAGTGCATTAAGCCGCGGAGTTCGCCACGGCTGCAGAGGTGTGAGGTTAATCAAAATAAGCCTCTGCATGCCAACGCTGACCCAGAGCTCCATTAATAGAAACACCTAGAGCCTAAGTGATGCCGCTGATTGTTGGCGGGGAAATTGAGGGCGAATGCTCGTTTGCCAGAATTCCCCAAAGTCTCCCACCAGCCCCGTTTCTCCCAGAGAGAGTAAAATGAATTAGAGCCTGTTTTCATCCCCTGCTTGCTTTCTTTAATTCAGAAACCAATTACTTCAGATTTTCCACTTCAGGAGAGAGACTGTGAGCAGTAAAAGATAGAAAAAAAAAAAAAAAAAAAGGGATGAGAGACAGACAGAGAGGCGAGAAAAGGAGCACAAAGACAATCCGTCTTGGAATTAGTTTCATATGGAGATGCCAGTAAAAGGAAAAAAATATCTGTGCACTTCTGTTCCCTCGCTCTGTGTACTCCGCAACCCTGGATGACAAAATTGCATGATGAAATATTGCACCCGATGAGTTTACCCAAAATAAAATTGAACACGGCGTCCTGATTGTGTTTCCATTAAAAATGCATATATTACCCAAGATTGTATGTTCATTTGTGGGGCAGTGGAGAATTCATTTCTGCAGCGCTGGGACACAAGTCGCTGCAGTGTTTTTGTGATTCCCTCTCTGCAGAATAGGCAAAAAAAAAAAAAAAGCGGATGTTACATTATGTATGACGGCAGGAGTAGATAGACATCCAACATTACTGCAAGATTAAATCTCCTGTCTTCTCTGACCCTGTGATCTACAGAAGGAGAAGCCCAAACTCCAATCCTGTCTCTCATCTCCCCTCTCTTCTCATCCATCCCCCATCATCCTCTTCCCTCCAATCCACAGCTGGAAATGAGCAGTGAAGACATTTCACTCAGGCAGTAGTTCTGCTGCTGCTGCTGCTTCGGTTCAAATTTACCTAAGAGCACTTGTCGAGGAAATTACACAAGTACAAGGAAACTGCAGTTCACTTAAGCCACTCAAGTGCTCGGTGACATGCAGACAAGCACGTTGGATTTAGAATATTGAACCGCAGGGGTTTAAATTGGGACTGAATTTATGAGACCGACATGGTTTTGCTATTCATTTTGGATTATTTAGATATTTTTGCATCATCCGTCTGCTGTTTCCGGGACTGACGACAACATAATCAAAGCAGTCCTTAAGGTGGAACAAGCCAATGTTGTAAAGGTTCAACAGAAAACTCAATCAAAACAGCGGAGACGATAATAGCAGTCAGTGTCCCGCGGTTTGTTTCCTCCCAGAACCAGACGACCTGCTGGGATGATCAGAAACTCCTGCTGGTAATTAGCTCTCCTGGTTGGGCCGTCAGACGCGACTGTATGTAGTCTGAGGATTTACTAGTGACTGAATATGTACACTGTGATAAGTTACTGTTAGAATACAGCCAACATGCAACAGTAGTACAAAGATTTTAGGAAAAATATGGTTGAAAATAGTAAAATCTGACGCTTTTTTGGAGCCGTATGACCTGAACGCAGCATTGTTTGGACTAGTGGCTTGTTTTGTCTAAAACAAGCCACTAGTTCAAACAATGCTAAGAATGTTAATGACAACTTCACACTGATGCAATTTCATCATTAACTGAATTATAATCCTTGTTTTCTTAAACATATTTATTGGACTACAATTTGACATAGATTGCTGCCTTTGAGTAAGTGTTCCCAATCCATAAAAAAAAAAAAAAAGTAGTGACTTGCCTTACCTGTATCCCCTATGGTTTTAGGTGTTTTATTGCTATATGCATTTTGAATGCTAAACAGAGTTGGTAGATCTCAATTCTGGATCATAAATATTAAAGACGCATCCCAGCGTTCCCTGAAGATTCTCGGAGTGTTATTTATGGTATATTTCTGCAATTCACAGTGGTGTTTTTACGAAGAAGAAACTGTTGTAATTCACGGGCAGCTCCAGTTAAAGTTATTTACAGTGGCAGCACTATATAAATACAGTATTTTATTGGAGAGTCTCGCCACAGTGTTAAACAGTGAACCTCATAGTCTACAGTAGAGTACTATAATCAGCTCTGGAGTACCTAACTGTTTAAATAAATTAGGATTGTAACACTGTAGAAGGAATAAAGTTAAACGCTTGCAACCACAACCAGTATTTTACTGTAATTTTACGGCTAAATTTGTTAGTGTTACAAAAACCCACATGGGTTCCCAGAATAAGACTCACTCTTTATTAAAAGGTGGTGCTATTGTTAAATGGCATTGATCCATCTAACCATTGTTCAGCCCTAGCTTGTGATTGTGCTGCAGTGTTTCACAATACAAGCAATATAAAGTAATGTGAAAGCATAAAAATATTACGTTAAATATCATGTATAAATGCAAATTTTCACTATTGTCACGTGAAAAAAAAAATTGCAAACCAAGTGTCCTCACTATTTTCAATACATCTCAGCATTATACCATAACATCACACTCCCACCTCCATGCTCCACTATTACGACTGTGCATTCACTGTGGCAGTCTTGGCCAGGTTCACACCAAACATACTGAAGTGCAGAATTGTATCTTGGTCTCATCTGCTCCCAACATTTATCAGGATTAGATTTTTAACAAAGTCTAATCATGCAGGTCTGTACTGAACAGCCAGTCACAGGGCTTTTCATGCTTGCTGTCTGTAGAAGCCAATAACGTAATAATGGCTGAAAACATAATAAATTAGGCATTTTGAAAATGTAATAGGCCTATAATGTATTAACTGACCAACAACAATGAAAGTCCTAAACTTAGTACGTCATTGGCCAAAAGATTGTGCAAGTAGTGCAATATCTGTGGTGTCATTTCAGGAGGACGACCATTACAACCCTGATTAGTGGTACTACGGCTTGCTTTGTGCACCCTGAATACACCTTATTTTGACAGATTTTTAGATCGTCCAATCCTTTTTCCAGTCAGATTTTTCAGTTCCTCTGGCAATTCAAGTAGATAAACACAACTCATGGATCTACTGCTGAGAAGCATGATGCTGCCGCCACCATGCTTTACTGTAGGGGTGGTATACTAGCCAGGTGAATGGTGAGAAGTGGATGGTATTGGTGCTTGGAGTTCAGCACAAAGTGGTCATTTTATATTCACATTCATGCAGGTTGGCTTCTTGGAACTCACAGGTATATTCAGTTTTGTTTCAGTGTTCACAGGCTTCCTGACTTGTTCTATTCAGGAGCCAGTATTATCAAGAAAGATAGATAAGACAGACAGATAGATAGAGTATCCTGTTTTCATCTTCGTGAAGCTGAGCAGCTGTGGAGGAGGCCCTCGGTGCCAATAAGCACTCATTCCCAGAAACTGAGCCCTAACGTACAGCTGGCAGCGAATCTGTGCTGCTCGGCTGATAATTGGATATTGTTCCATTGTCAGTGATTGTGGGGTAAATGGAGAGAGACAGCGTAGCGATTTCACAGACGCAGCCAGTCCCTCGACTAACATGATACTTCGTCGAGGAACTCCGTGTAAGCATGGGAAAACGAGGAATCTGGAAATTAAAGAAAGTTTTTCCTCTTGCCTGGCAGCTGTGGCCAAAGCACCCACGGGCAAAGAATCCAAAGCGGCATTCGGATGTAACGCCCAATTTTGCAAATATATATAAGTGGATATCTAATGAACTCTTGACACTTCCACTAGCACCACTTAGCCAAAAATGTTTTCTGTCAGATGCATTGGCTTATGAAAACGAAAATCATTCCACAGACATTCCAAAGTCATGCAACCACAGCTCGTGATTCTTTGTCTTTTTAGCCTACAAAATGTTCGCCTTTAATTTGTTCAAAATGATTAAACCCTTTACAAGAACCGTGCCATCCTTCAAGGAGGTTCTGGACACAGAATAGGAGAAGCAAACAAAGCGAAATTAAAACAATAAGATCCCTGATTTATTCATCAATGATGCCAACCAGAATATTTGTTGAACAGCAAGAATTTCCTTGACAGAAGAAAAACAGTGTTTTGAGCCAAAACTGAGCATGTTTTTAAGCACAGGCTGAATACTCCAGTGCACTTCTCACCCACTATGTCTTTTTTTCAGCTACTGATAACAAGACATTCCAAAAAAAACTTCATCCAGGCGGGGGTTTAGGCTGCTTTAGTAAATCAGGACCATGGCCAAAGATAGAAGGGTGCAAGGTCAGTGATCCCCTGCCCTGGGATCTTTTGGAAATTCCTAAAGCTTCTCGCTGTCTGTTCAGAGGGATCCAGGCGAAGCGGCTGCAGGCGTTAAAGCCCGGTGTTCGAGGTAAACCCAGAAGAAGAAGAATTGGATAAACCAGCATATTCTAAGACTGGTTAGGCCGGCTAAAGTGGGCCAGGCCGTTAGAGAGCGCAGCAGTTTCACGAGCAGCTGGGGAATCAGACGCTCCGATACGTGGGTTTTCCTATTTAAATATATAATGTAATTGAAACTTGATGATGTAACAGAGTCCTCGGTGAAAAAGAGGCATTTCAGCAACCCCACTATATTAGATAAGTCATTTCTGATATATATGATTTCATCTGGTAGCGGCGGGTTCAGCAAGTTAAAGTGGGTCAGGTCACTTGGGAATGAGAATCTTTTATAAGCATCTGGTGGAAGTGCCAGGAGACTGTGAATCTCATCTATATGAATTATGGTACTAAAAGGATCCGATTCTTAACCCTTATTTATAAGATAAAGGGCTGCAGAGCAAGCTTATTTCTCACCCAGCATTCACGCTGGATGCAGACAGTGTTTGAACTCCTTCGCCTTTTGCACAGTTTGTGCTCATTTTTAATGGATAAAGCTACCACGTTGTCCTTCAGTCTACGCTCAGAACACGACAAATTCAACACGGGTTTAGATTTTCTTTTATTCTTCAATTTATTAAAAATCTAACTGAAATATCTCATGTTTTCAGACCCTTGTTTTACCACTTTGTAGAAGCTCATTTGCCAGGAATTACAGCTTCATGTCTTCTTGGGTACATGTCCTATACCTGTGGATTTAGTTGTTTTTTGTCAATTATTCAGGAAGAACCTCTGAGGTTTCATCATTTTGGATGGGAACAACCTGAACTGCTATCATTCCTTTCAAATGGGGCTATAGCTGAAAGATGATCAGGATAAAATGTTGACATTGATAATTATTGATAGTTTTTAATCACATATTTTTCATGAACCCCTGCAGATGAAAGGTTTAAAAACGGGCTTTCATGTGCCTTTACTGCAAGAAGAGAAATGCTTTTTCCAGTTTGGTTTGGAAAACATTGACTGGCCTGCACAGAACCCCAATATTAACCTCATCCAACAAACTCTGGGATCATTTGAGAATATCAACCAGGCCCATGTACACAAGTATTATTTAAGACGGAGCTTTTTCTAGGCATTTTGGCCTTTTGTCCACATGTACATGCATTTTTAGGCCAATGAAAATAGAGCTTTTGGAGAACTCCTTTCAGGGTAAAGAAGAGTGTTTTGCAATCTTGATGTGCAGCCAGAGAGAAGGGAGTTTACACAGTTAGGCTTCCACTGCACATATCTATCACTAACCCCTCATAGCCAGCTAGCCACCATTGCTAGTAGCTAACTGGAACTAGTAATAGTGTTTTTTTCCAATTCATGTGAGGGTTTTTTTGGCAGCATATTGGTTTGGCATGGTCTTGACCTTTTGTTTTCCATTTTCATGTATGGAGATTCTTTTTTGTTGCGACAGAAAGAGACAAAAACTATTTTTAAAAAACTGTCACTGCAAACCAGACCGATGCTCTTACAGCTGAATGGGAGCACATCATTGCAGTCAGGTTTTTAAATATGTTCTAAGGCCTTTTTAAAAGAATAGGGGGTGTTACAGCTGGAGATTTAATGGTTTTGGAAGCAGAGAGTACTTTGTTCAGTTGTGCACATACTTTTGGATATTCAAACCCGCAATGTTAAAAAAAAAAAAAATCCAATGCATCTGATGTTAAAACTGTCACCACACCCAGCAGCATTCATGTGCTACAGGAAACTAAAAGGGCATTTCGCTATTGAGAGTTAATTACCACAGTGTCTGCACCCTTCAGATAACAGAAGACATGCTTTCTGACAAACAGACGCGAAGTAACCGGAACAGTTTTTCTTCAAGAGCAGCAGCAGCAGCAGCACTGGGCCTTTTTCTCACACAACACACTGCGGAGTTGCAATAATCAGAGGGAAAAAAGTACACTGTAATTAAGTCAAACATTCATGTTTCTTGGCAAAAACACGAGGACGACTTCCCCTGGCGATGCGGTCCATGTTTTTAATCACAATGTTATATTGGCCGTCCAAGTGACAAGTCCAGGAATGCCGAAGCCGTGGAGCCACAAACAATGCTGAGACGATAAATAAATGAAATAGCTCTCAAACCGCGAGCAGCTCATAGCGTCCATTTGGGTGAATTTATACATGTTGTCTAAGGTCTGGGGAAGTTAATTGAAGCAATATAAATGTGTTGGACAACCACAAACTGACCTGGAATGCGATGTAATTGTAGTTTACAGTTGGGACTCCATGCAGCCGTGCAATGATGTGCGAGGCTGAAGAGTTCCTGGCAGGCAGACTGCAGAGTTCCACTTTCACAGACGGCTATAATTGTCTCCCAAAAACTATTTCCAAATGTAATATTTTTGCATAAATGATGGGTATTATAAATTCAGCAAAACATGTCTGATAATTCGGCGGTGGGACAGGGCATGCCATGTCACAGAGAGGCAGATCTGCAGCGGCGCCCGTCTTCTTAAACGCTTCGAAATCAAATCTTCTCAAGTGTGAGACTCGCGGATGACGCTTCTAACACACAGCCCGAACTATAATTAAAGCAAATTGTTTAAAGTTATTACGGGAAAAATCTGCACTTTATTATTCAGTTGATTTGTTTTGAACTGTGTGTGTGACCAGCATCGTAGCGCAACTGATTCTGTTTTGTCTTTTATCGTCTAAGCAAAACCAATGAGCCTTGACTATACTGTGAATACCTTGCTGTGCATAAACTGCAATAAGAAAATAAGAATTCACTGTTATAAATTTTTTTAAAAAGATTGTTTATGAAAGCTGCAGATTTTACAGTGACGTAAATAACACAAGTTGTACACAGGTATATGTGACATGAGAGGTGTGTGACCTCAACCATCCTAAAATGACACTCGTATTGTGCTAATTTGCAGTTTCAGAGATGTTTTCTTTTTACCTGAATTAAGTTTTTATCAAAACAATGAAAGAACATCTAATCGAATCAGTTTTATGCGTTGCATCCAGCATCACAAACAAACAAATTTGTCTTATGATCTGTACAATGAACACACAATACTTTCTTCAGTGCTGTGAACCTCAGCAGTTTCTTTTTTTTCTTCTTTTTGCTGCTTTATCATCACTGTGGGCTCATTTTGCTCTACAATATAAAGTCCTGCACCATGACCAGAAGGGGAGAGAGAACTGTTTTTAGTGAAGTATGACACAGTTATAATGCCATAAAGCTGAATTTCTCTGATGATTTATTTATCAAAAAAACAAAACAAAAACAAAACTGGTGTCAAAATATCAAAATGTTCTCCAAGTGCCCACAGGTGTTACCAACACTAGAAAAATGGTGCATCTACAAACGATAGATATATTTACTATTTGTCCTTCGACAACACTGTGCAGGGGCACCATCACTACATCCTGGGCTCAATAAATGCTTTAAAGAAATGCAAACAAGCCAGAGCGATTTCCCCCATATCACCATGACATGCAGCCAGACCATTCTCAGGTCCTGCTATGCGAGATTAGAATTAGTATGACAAAAGATTTGGGTCACTTAAGACAACATTGCTGTGAAGGTTTCATATTCTAGGAGGCATAAATGTGGCAGGAAAATCCAGGCAGTTTTCATCATGTGCTCCAAACTTTTTTCTTTATTTTTTTAAGTTTTGAAGGTTTTTCTCTTGCGCATTCGTTCTTTTTGAGCAGAACTGAGAAACTTTGATGTCAAAAAGCAGCACATGTTGCACTTCTAGCAAACATTTTCTTATTATTTGGTTTTAGTTTCACCACTATTTAACCAGGAAAAGCTCTTTGAATGTACAGGAGCAAGACAGGCTGCAGTTTAACAGGCTACAGACATAAAACTAATTAATTCAGGCTTACTTAAAGGTTAAGAGTGCATAAGGGTATCGTAAAATCATGGAAATGTATGCCATGAGTGACCAAGTAGGGCCAATGTTACATACGAACTTAAATGTGCTTTGAATTTGTTTAGCGAGATCAGCTCGTTTAGATTCTGGGACATCGCACTTAAACATCCCTAAACTGAGTCCAGGATGGGATTTCTCTCAGGATTAGGTTCTGGGAACAAAGACAGCAGCGTCAGTTTTTTTTGGCTGGCATGGAGTCATAGATATGTAGGAAGCAGACCAGCTTTTTAAATAAGAACATCCCAATGATTGAGTCTACGGTCAGACAATGCGGTCCATCCTGCTCGAGTGTATAAAACGAAACGGTGAACAGCAGATTTATAATAAACCTCAGGGCTCCGTAGTCGACTGTAACTAACGCATGCAAGTATTGGAGGGAAGCATGTATATATATGAGTATCCGCAGCGAATTTCATGGCAACCCTGACCTTGTTGAGATACATTATCTATCTGTGAAGCGCTGGATGAACACGTCGCCCCCTAACAGGGCCCAGAACGAAACTCGAGTTTTCAGACTCACTTGCCAGCGATCAATTACTGTCAGCGTTTTCATATGACAGATTTTGTAACTGAGCCCCTTTGAGTCTCTGCACCAGTGTTTCCTCTGCCAGCTCTTTCATCTTCTCCCCCTTTTTTCTCCCAGTTTTACTGTCTAGCCACTTGTATCAAAACCACCCGTCTGGATTTCGGACAAGCAGGTTTTTTGCTACTGTACATCCTCTCTCCCGGAAGACAAAAAATCGTGAATCGGGGTCTAAAAATAGACAACTGTGGGATGCCTTTTGATGGGCCAACACTGCAGAAGGAAACAACTAATCCTCATAACTAATGTCCAGAGTGGAGAGGAAGATTGTTTTGGACCGGCATCAGAGCGGATCCCTCCGACCGAAACCCCTGCAAGTAGGAGCCAGAAAGAGGGATATGGAGGGGGAAAGAGAAGAGTATCCAGCCATGTGCTCTCCATATGCTTCACACACTGAAGGAGGACTCTGGATTTCCGCTGCGATGCTTCAAACAATCACATCTCTGCCCATTATTCTTCCACTATCACCCCTCTGTTCACGAGTCCAAGCTTCATAGAACTCAAAGAAAGTAGGAATAGGAGTTAGTTAGCTAAATGAGAGCAGCCTCGACCATGACAGAGGAAAAAAAGTGGCAATTTGAAAGTTAGCTTCCTGATTTGAACGCACAAAAAGTCATGTCTGTCAGGGAGCAAAGGATAAGGAGAAAGTACGAGTGAGAGATAAAGTGACAAAGACAAAGAAATGCGACTCGATGCAAGTTTGCTTTGGGCCGAGTGAACTGAGGTGAACCTAGATAAAAAATAACAAACGAAACTGGACTTACTTTACATGAATTTTGATTTCTGTGGACGGCGAGGTCAGTCTGTTGGCCAATAATTGAATGACCATGACATGTGGTTCAAAAATCCATGTCCTTCTTGGGATGGATTGTATTGGGTTTGGCGAATTTCTTACTTTTAATCAAGCGCCTTCATCAGATTTAAGTCCTGACAGTGTAGGACGCCAACCCGCCAGAGCGGGGAAACTCAACTTTTACTCACTGCTGTTCATGTGTTTAAAGTGGAAGGTAAAATAGACTCAACAGCCACCAAAGAATGAGTGTTTATTTAGATGGAGGTTGGTGTGACTGTCCAACACCGACCCCAGTCCAGCAAACAGAACTCCTTGGCTTCTTAAAGACCACAACTCTGGAGTTTAAATATCGTAGGATCTTGTTCATGAAAAATAAGAAAATGGAGCGTGAGATGGACTGACAGACTGGTGGAGCGTGGACATTGTACCGGATGACTGAGCTGGAAGGTCCTAACCCCTACAATCTCATTAGCCACCCCAGAACTTACAGGTCAAGTTCATTCACCGAACTGTGTAATCCAAGTTTAGACCCTTGGATGAGTGTAACAGATATGTTTAGCAGCAACCAGTTGGCGATGCAGCTGATCGATAAACATCACAGAAAGTACAAATAAACAGTTTTCATGCTTTTAGCTGATGGAAGCACAAACAGACCTCACAATGTTAAGAGCAGCTGACGTTTAGTTTGTGGCCTCCAGTTGTCTGTAGGAGTCTTTTCTCTGAATGTATAACAAACCTGCAGCATCAAACACCAAGAAAAACCCTGAGAGCATCTCCAAAGCAAGATAGTTGCACATATTTACTCGATTTGCCAGATAGGAATTCCAACCTCCGATCTATGGTCATGAATTCTGGGTAGTGACAGAAAATTTTAAATTGTAGATACAAGCTTACGAAAGGAGTTTCTTCCACAGGGTCACTGGTCTCACCTTTAGAGATGACGTGAAGAACTCCAGTAGAGGCACTGCTCCTTCACAACCAAAGAAACCAGGTCAGGATGCCTCTTTTGGGTAGATCCAGAACTCATCTAGCTCGGGAACACCTCTGGATCCCCCAGGAAGATATCTGGAAAGTCCTGCCTATCCTGCTGCCACTGCAACCCAACTCTGGATAAATGGAAGGAAATGGATGGAAAAAACCTTCATCAGGTCAGTTTTCAATTCATTCAGTGTAGATTATGACCAAATACCTTTAAAACTAATGACTTTCCCTTCAGCCTCAGCTGTAGTTTGTTATTAAATCAACTGCCTGCAGGCTAATTAGCCAGTGTTAGCATGCGGGTCTGCTAAACTTTGACTGAGCCTGCAGAGCTACGAGCATGGCTGTTACCTGGGTGTAGTTGTAAACTGTGGTAACCTATTACTGCTTCACCTTACTTAACAAAGACACTCTGCACTCGCAGTTCTGGCCGCTTATGGCGAATAAACCCAGACTGCAGCCTCGAGGGAGCAAACCGAGGGAGACATTAAAGTGGCCTCGTCATACTAAGAGCTCTCTCTCTGGTTCTCGGCCCCTCTGCCTTATCTGAGGTCTTAGCCCCACTCTCTCCATGGCTCCATGTGGGTAATATGGGGATTAGGACACTCCAGTTGATCGGCATGCCTGTGCACCATGTGACCCCCCTCAACATCAGCCAAGGGATTAAACTGCTCGCAGGTTATATATTAGCAGAGATGTTCGACAGGCCAGATGCTGCAGAAGAACCGACAGTGAGCCTGTGCAAAAATGCAAAAACATGATGGACAACATCAAATACAATCGTTTTCTCACGTTATTTTGATTTAAAAAGCCGTTATTCTTTATTTTAAAAAACTTTGCGGTAATTATTAGTTATTGATCACCTCTGTTTTTATGCATCTTTACTGGAAACCGCTGTTTTTGTTTAGCCCATTTGTCAAATTCTCATGAACGCGATATCTCAGGAATGCCTTCAGGGAGTTTCTTCAAATCAGACACAGTCGTTCACTTGGACTCCAAGATGAACTGGTGAGGATTTGGGGGTCAAAGGTTAAGATGGCCGTGATCCCACAAACACATTTTTGGCCATAACTCAAGGATTGGTACACTAAATATGGCAAAGTTTCACACAAATGTCTTATAGGCTGAAATGATGGAGCGATGAAGTCAAAAGGTTAAGACGGGACAGACATGGATGTAAACAGCAACATATAACTGTGAGGCGGTAAGTCCATTTTCAGCTAATCCTGGCTGATGGAAGAGGTTTAAAAGCAGTGGAGCCTCCAAAGGGGGTCCAAGGCAACCCCTAAATCTCATTAACGGTTCAGGGTTTGTTCACTGAAACGCTGACATCCAATCCGAATGCAAGTGAAAGCACCATTAAATAATTGCAACAAACATGTGTGGCGGCTATAAAATGCAGTGCAAAAGACATAATTTGCATGCTTTTAGCTGATAGAGGAGAACACACAGACCCTAAAGTGTAAACAGGAAGCTGAAGGTCTATTCCAATTGTTTCTAGAAGGCTTTCCTCTAAATGTATCACAAACCTGTAGCGTCAAATAGCAACACAATCAATATTAGCAAAAGAGTTGTGTACATCTGCACACATTACGACAGCACAGATGTCACTTTGTTAATTGCTTTTAATTGCAAATTATCCCTGACATGGAGATGAGATGGATCTAATAGTAAACGACACTGTTGACACACAGAGTCATCGTTTGTCAGCTGGATTTCAGGAGATCTTTCTGTTTCACTGCAGGAAATCTGCAATCGTGACGTTATTATCATTATTATAGAGCATCAGAACAAGGTAGCAGGTCGTCATGTGACAATGAAAACTCATTTTTTTGTGGCTGTGCTGATATATTATCATCACAGGAAGTTTCATATCGACAAAGGCTGGTTTCGAAGTAGGCCATATATACAGCGAGAGTATAATAGAATTCCTGAAATATAATTACTGCGTTTGGTTTCCCTCCGTCTGGATGCTGCTGTGAAAAATTCCACCGCTGTATAAAGTGCACACACTTCCATTAAAATTCACTATTATGAGAAATATATGCATCATAAACACATAAAAATAGAACGCAGAGAAGATGATATTGTATGAGGAAGAGTAAGAGATGCTTTTTTTTTTTTTGCATTTTTGACACTTTCTTTAACTATTTTAATCATCAACGTGCCACCTGATATCAGTCATCTGAAAGTGACTCCAGAAATGTGCCTCTCCAGTTTCCTTTGCATGTGATCAACTAAAATGTGATGATTACAAAAAAAAGAAGCACTTTTTTGTTATATTTTTAGTCTTTTTTTCTTCAGTGTATGCGTGTGTTTGTCATCCGTCTGCTCGGGATCTGGTTTTGTAAACGAGCGAATCAAGTGCATTTAGCGAAATGGCTTTCCTGTAAAACGTATAATGAGGCCGAGTTCCTGGTGTTCCTGGTCACAAATGTGGCGTGGAGGCCTGTGGCCGAAGTGGAAGCCCGCAGATTCCTGTCACGGTTTACGAGGCAGACCTTCTCCTGTTTATTCCAAACAAACCGGACACATTACAGCACAAAAAAGAATTTAAAAAAACATCCAGGAAAAGCTCTACCAATGATGGCAGAGTCATAAAAAGGAGATTTATTATTAAACTTTTACTTGCTTACTCACTGCGAACAGGTCAGATGCAGCTCAGATGAACTGGAATGTGTTGAGATCTCTGAGTATTTAACTACAATCGGAGGCACAACAATCCAGAGTATGAATTTTATTATTAGGGTTCACAATTCAGTGCGCGAATGATCTGAGACTTTTCCGTTTTTTGTTTCCAGCACTTGGATGTGATATTCGCCACATGAAAGCTGCGAACTAAACGACTGCAGACGTATAAATAAAGCCCACTGACAGATACTACCACTATTAGTTGCCTCGGGGTCATAAATTTGCATTAAAAAAAAATGTCACTACATTAATATTTTCTCTTGAATGTTCTTGTTTTCCCTCCAAATGAGAGCAGCAGCAATCAGCCTCCTCATATGTTCTGCATTACGAGCGAGACCGTGATATAATTTCGGCGGAATATGACACAACGGAGACGCGAGGCTCGAGTGGAACCAAACAGGGCCCGAGACATGTCAAATTAAAGACATTCCTGACATATATTCAGGAGAGGGGGATACTTTATTGTTTCCTCGCGGTAATTCTTCACAGCTGCTGCGGGGCTGCTTGGCGGCGAGCGAAGGAAAAAAAAAAAAAAAACTGGGGCGTAAATCTGATCTAGGAAACGTCACAGTCAACACGACAACAAGCCATCATCAGCGGGGAATGCAGGGAAAGCTTCAGGGAGCGTGGTGACAAAAGCGCAGTTTTACGAGGCTCTGCGTTGCACGGATGCGGCGCTAAGTCACTAAACAGCTTATTTCCTCGTTTTCCAGATCATTTGAAGCGTCGTGGGGCTGCAGCACAGGTGTAGACACAACGCCATGCGGCCCTCCGATGGCTGCGTCTCACGATCCTCCACAGGCAGCAAATGGGATGTCTCAAGTGAGGTGTAACGCTGCAGCGTGAGGGGGGAGTGAAGCAATGAAGGAGCAGAGAAACTTGTCATCTTGAGCCTTTCTTGGATCAGAAATGAGCAATCTGGGATGTGATAGTCCTGCACAGGTAGTCGCTGTCATCACCGGAGGACGGTTTAGATTTACTGGTTTAGTGTGTTGGTGGAAAACACTGAGATGTCAGGGACTGTTGTGGCTTCCAGAACATTTTTCTGTTGTCTTTTCGGATCAGACTGTTGTGGTTTTCTTTAAATCTTCATGTGTCATTCCACAGCGCCTCTGTTTCCACAGCATCCAACTTGAGAATTACGCTGTGAAAAATCTGCCTCCTGCTCCGACTGTGAAACAAAAGGCAAATTTAACAAATTGAATCCTTTGCAGGACATATGTTTGCGTATTATTTTAGTCCTCGTGCTTAACGGGTATCTCATTAATTAAATATGCTGTTCTCAGTGTGGGTGCAGTCATGCGATGAGCTCAGCACACTTCCAGTAAATAATAAAGAGAGGAATTAGCCTTTGAAGTGTTTTTTTTTTTTTAACGGAAGCAAGAGGGAATAATATTTTGGATAAAACTGCATTTCACAAAACAATACATACAAAAATAATGAGACAGCGTAAAGCAAGAGTCAAACCAGGGGATAGTGTCAAAATGAAAGACTAAAGAGAACGAACCAGCAAATACATGACCGGAAACTGGACAGAAATATAGACTGTAGGCCGAGGAATTAGCTGATTAGTGGTGCTATAACTCGTTCTATACCTCCTAATTACTGCTGCAACTGTATTTTGACAATTCTGTGAAGTCTCACCATCAGATTTTTCAGTTCCTCTGCTAATTCATGCAGATAGAAACAACCCATACATCCAAAACTGAGAAAATTCCTCCCTGTCCCTGCTGCTGAGAAGCATGATGCTGCCGCCGCCGTGCTTTACTGTGGGGATGGTTTATTAGCCAGGTGAATGGTGAGCAGTGGGTGGTGTTGGTGCTTGGAGTTTAGCACAAAGTGTTTTGTCTTGTGTTTGTTGGTGATTTTATAATCATGTTCCAGCAGTTGGGCTGATTGGAAATCACAAGTATACTCGAATCAAATCAAGTTTATTGTCATGTTGCTGTACATACACAGTAGTACAGGCAAGATGAGAGAGCGTTCCTTCAGGATCATTTAATTGGTAAGTTTTTCTGAATGCACGTCTGGGATAAGACACTAAACGTTCACTTTTGCTGTCTCCTGAAGGGGGCGCTGCGTCCATCTTGTCCCCTTCCAGCTGTACGTCCGTCTGGGATGCTGTCATGGAGCCATGTTTCTGTTAAAGCAGACACACAGCAGTCCCTCTACTCTCTGAGGGTTTCTCTCAGCAAACGTCCAGCTTGTTGTGGAGGGTGCAGACATTGGAGAGTAGGAGGACGGTCCTGCTGGTCTGGAGGGGTTAGCCTTTAGCCTAGCATGGATCCCGGCTCTCTTCCTCCTCCTTTGTTTACGTTGGTACCACTTCCTTCTCTCTTGGATAACTGCCGGCGTAGTCTCCGATCGGACTCCGTGTTGGTGTAGCACGTCCACATCACAACCGATCACTGCAATTCCAGCACCGTTCACTGTCCTGATGCCCAGCAAAGTCTCCCGGCCACAAGTTTTACAGAATGAATGTCTGGGATAGACAAGACACTCAAAACGTTCACTTCCGTTGTCTCCTGAAGGGGGCGCTGCGTCTTTCTAAAGTCTTTTTGGTTGTAGATGGATAGACAGATAGACAGATGGACAGAAAATACAGATATAATCAAAGTAATAATTAAAAGCAGCAATAAGATGGAGCCATGATGGAGGAACTTGTGCTCTGAAACCAATAACTGAAACTTCATTTTGCATAAAATTT
The DNA here is from genome assembly GCF_000690725.1 of Stegastes partitus. Taxonomy (NCBI): domain Eukaryota; kingdom Metazoa; phylum Chordata; class Actinopteri; family Pomacentridae; genus Stegastes; species Stegastes partitus. The sequence continues at coordinate 125,887 of NW_007578354.1, forward strand.
CAACATTTATGTCTTTGGATTGGTTCAGAATATACGCAGCAGTGACAGGAAAAACAGTAAGTCACTGATAAAACGACAAAGCATGTATTTTGACATTGCGACGTCTGTTTATGGAGCTTTGTGGCAGTTCAGGCAGGCACAGAGGAAGTTCTAGAGCTTTTCTGTGCAACTGTCAGTCTGTCCCACCCAATTAGTGCACTTTACAGCTGGATTTATAACTATATTGGCCAATTACAAATCTGCAACTCCGTCTGCAGCAGCTTTTCTTTTCAACGTTCAGTTCATTCAAACGCTGTGATCTCAGGACCGTCTGAGATCTGTATTTGCTCAGATTGTTCCAGAGCAAAGCCGAGTCACAATGAAATAAATGCTTAAATCTGCTTAAAATGAAGCTAATGTGACGTCTCAGAGGAGCAGACCTTCGTTTTTACTTAGACGCCTTGTTAAAGTTGCACTAAGTCCATTTCCCCTGTTCAAGTCGAGCCCTTCAACAAATTTACATGGATTCCCTCCTTTGGATTTATACGGCCAAATGAATTCAGGACTGAGGCTTTAAACAGTTTTTAAGGAGACTCTGCGGGCCGTATTGTTTCCAGAATAAACAGAGCTGCACAGTAGAACACACCAGATATTGCTTTCTGTCACGCCAATAACGTCTCGAGCACACAACAGCGAAGACAAAGCAGACAGCAGAGCTAATCCAATTTGCAGACGAGAGCAACACAAGAAAGGGGCCCATAAAGCATAATTCAGACGTAATTTGATCTAACAAATTACAGATTCTCCTTCTTTTATACCAAGCATGTGAGTGCATGTGTGAATATGTGTGGCTCATACAAGAAAATAAGAAACGCACGAGATCTTAAATCCTGCAGCGGCAGAGAGGTGAGCTCACGGTTCCTTCACAGCGTAAACAAGACAAATGCAGCTCGAAGCGACACAAACGAGCCTTGAACCACCTTCAAAAGCACACGGAGCTGCATCGTCTGCACTTCTGACCAGATTCAACGAGGCGCTCCGAGCTTCAGCGTTTAGCAGCAACACAGCGTCACCAGATTGGTGCAAGTGGCGTAAACAAGGGAAGTAAACAGTTGAAAAGAAGGATCAGCCATTCACTTCATTAGCAACGGCAGATGTTTTGAAGGTGAGGACGGCGGAAGGCTTCGGTCACAGGAAAATGAACAAACAGACGAGTGAAAGAAAACACTGAATGAGGTAATATCTGTTGGATGGATGGTGTTTATTGAACAATTTGGAGAATCGACGCCAAGGTGCACTGAAGCTGTTCTGGTGGCCCAACTTCTTACTAAGACTTTTTTTTTTTGCCCCCTTTAAGGTCAAAAATGATGAAAATCCATTAAATGATCTTAAAAACGAAAATAAAATGCTTACTTCTGCCATTCAACTGGAACTCCCACAAGCAGATAGCCTTGAGCTTTACAAGACAGTCAGGATTTTATGCTATTTCTAAGTACAAACCCAACAGTCAAATGTTTGTATAACTCCGCCCCCTCACCTCTTCCAGGTGAGCCACTCAGACTCAGCAGCTGCATCACAGTCCAACAGATTTGTTGACTTTGTAGAGCTGCTTTTGCTAAAGTGTAAAATTTCTGCAAGCAAAACACACCAAGTGTTCTGCTGCAAGACTGAACACAAGAGTCTCTGTGCACTCCCAGCATCTGAGGAACTTAGACCACATAATCTTCTTTATTATTATGTAACAAAAGTCAAATTTAACATATTTAAGTCCAGGACCATTTAAGTAAAAACATCTGTGAAATAGCAGCGACATCAAATGTAGAGACGAAGGCGCTGATGTTAGACAATCATCGGCTAAATTTGTTTATCGGCCTGATACTGATATATCAGAAAAAACACTAATATCAGCCGATATTGATGTGGTCGGCGATATATATAGTAAATCCAAAAAAAAAACCTATGTAGTGAATTGTTTGGGATGTATATTGACGGATGCAGAGTCTTCCTCCTGAAGGGGGCGTGGCCTGCAGCAAATTAGCTGTATTTAAAGCTACAGACACTGAAACAGACACTGAGAGCAGAGCTAAAACCAGAGGTTATACAGTCATGGTGAAATGAACCATCTTAGGATTATTTTGAGTTAAAAAATGTATACAAACTAATTCTGGCGACATGTGACGCTTTAAGTAATTTGCTAAAAATGGGAACAACGTGGGATCTTTAAGTTGTCGCCCATCTGTGTCTTACGACAGAGAATTAGGGCCACATTAAGAAAAACATCATCCACAGGCTTCGAGAATAAAGTTGTAATTTTACAAGAATAAAGTAAAGATGAAGTATCTCCTGGTTTGTGAAGTACAACTTCACGAAAAGCTCCACAGCCCTCATTTTAACAACTTTCCTCTAAAACAACTGGTTTAAATGTTACAACTTTATTTTCGTAATATTACACATTTTTTTCTTGTAAAACTACGACTTTATTCTGTAAAGTTACGACTTTTTTCTTGAAATATTACGAGTTTTTTCTTGTAAAACTACGGCTTTTCTTTCTTGTAATATTACAACTTTATTCTCGAAGTCTGTGTAAAAATATTTTTCTTAATGTGGCCCTAATTCTCCGACGTAAGGCACATATGGGCGACAACTTAAAGATTCCACGTTCTTCCTACTTTTAGCAAATTATTTAAAGTCTCATGTGTCCCGAGAATATGTTATCTTAATGTGGCCCTAATGCTCCATCGTAGTGTCTAGTGTACAACACTGAAAAAGGAAAAAAATATACATCTTTGTGTCAAACGTAGCTTTGATTTAAAGGATAAATTGGCAAAAACAACAAGAGACGAAGGCTACCAGCCAACAGTTGCGTAGCTCTGTGCTGATTAATCAGATTGAGCTAAACTAATCTCTCTGTGAGAAAATATGGAAAAACGTTGAAAAGCTTTAAACTGTCAGAAAAAGAGAACGGAGTCATTATGCTGCATCTCACAGCCTAACGTCTGCCGGCACAGTGCGGAGGAAGTACATGAAACAAGCTCCACCGATGCACAAACACCATGAATATTCATGGATCCTTCATGAGAACGTCCTGGACGGTCTCCATCGCTCGTCGCTCCTGGAAAGCTTCTCCCCTTTTGGCGTGCAGCGGTTTTGCATATTTCCGTTTGTTCTGACTTTCTTGCATCACGTGTTTTCATGCATATTCACAGCGTTTCTCTTCCTCCGCCTCGCCGCTGACTCATTCCTGGGATGAAATGAATTCGTTAGCGGCGCATTTTCTGCAATTTGTGCCGATTAAGATGCAGCTAATTACCCGGCGCCCTCCCGTCGACACCTGCTGGGAGTTTTGAAGTTTTTCGTGAAGCGAGTCATGCCGACACGTTTGCTGGTGTTTAACGGTTTGAGATTCGAGTATTTACGCGTTATCTGTTCATCTGGGCGCCTGTCTGAAGCCGTCCCATGACACAGCTTTCCACCAGAGCAGGATTGTGGAATCGACAAGCGATGAAAACTTTACTGGTGACGTTTGCAGCATCCCCAGAGGAGGAGAAGTTTTTCTTCCACCTCTCTCTCCTTGAACACTCTCTGCTAAATCCAACCTCGATCACGTGAGGTTTAAACTCCGGCCCCCCGATGCCGGCGGATTCTGGGTTTCTAGTTTCTTGGCCCTAACAAGCCCGTGATTGATGAGACTTCGAGACAAAAAAAACCCTTCCTCAGCCAACCTGAGACCGTTTGATTTATATGTTTTGGATGAAGGCGCTGGTGGCAGATCAGGATGGTTTAAACACCATCAGGTAGTGGATCGACGTCGTGGAGTCGACCCCATCCGGCGCCTTCGTCGGCTGAAGCAAACCGCAGACGTGCAGGATTTGATCGACGTCCAGCGAGCTGTGATGTTTCTTAACCTAACAAGATGGTGATTGATGGCGTTGCAGTTAATAGTAGCAGAGAAACAAGAGAAACATCGGTGGTGGCATGAACCTCCGTGTGAAAAGTTCACTCTGCGTGTGGACTCTGAGTCAGGCCTGGGCCACGAGCGTCTGTGCGAATACTTCTTTTATGGTGATTTACTTTAAAGCCAGATGGGTGGGTTTTTGTACCACACATGACAACACCATGAGAGCGTTTTGTTTCTTCTTTTCCAGCGACCACAGAGACTTGATTCGACGCCGTGATTGACAAGTTATCTAACAGAACGCGACGCTGTAAACTCCACCCTTCTGGCGCGGCGGGCGGATTAAAACAAACACTTGAAGTAGGAATTATTTGCAAACAGCATTAGAAGGTTTGTGCTGAGGGGGGGAGCAGCAGCAGCAGCAGCGGCGGCGGCGGTGTGGTTTTAATTAGGCGGCGGCTGCAGCGTTGCGGGTTGCGACGCGGTGCCAGGATGTCCCGGGAGAAACAGCGCTGACGCCTTCGAGGCCTGCCAAGCGCCGCCACAGCCGATCCCAGAATGCCTCTGTCACCGTCACCGTGGGGAACGGCGGGGCCGCAGAACATCTGAGAAAACAATCATTTTCACCCCACCGTCGCTACGGAAACGCTTCCCACGTGGGAGGCTGGGGACGGCGAGCGGGCCGAGCGTCGGCCGTCTGGTGGACGTTGGGGTTCCCGCTCTGAGAGGTGATACGTCACCAAGGATTTCTGACACACAGAGAAGCATCACGTCCTGAAAGATGTGACGGAAACAAGAGCAAAGACGAGTTTTGGTTCCTCTGTGAGGCTGTTTTAACGGAGCAGCAGTGACACAGAAAACACCGCAGACAGACAGACAGACAGACAGACAGACAGATAGAAAGATAACTGCTTCCTAGACACACTGCAAAACCAATCCCTGAAAAACACTGAACATGTTGCAGCAAAGATGTCAGAAAATAAATGTTGAAAAACTGAGAAATATTCAAAACTGAAAAAAAAAAGAGAGAGCGAGAGAAAATATTGGCAAATATCTGTGAATTTATGTATATATTAATTTAATCTACATACTGTTAAAATATTGAAATTTTATTGTCAAATGTAAAAAAAAACTAACAAAAAAAATCCAAATACAGGAGCTGAAAGTTGAAACATAAAAATATATTATTTTTAAATTCTTAATAGAAATATTATTCTTTTAAATAATGGCAAATATTTGTAAAATTGTGATTTTTTTTTAGCAGATTTATTTTTTAAAAAAACAGTGGAATTTAATGGCAAAAAATTTAATTTGTAAAAAAAATAATAAAAAATAGAAGAGCAAAGGTTGAGATTGTTAAGAAAAGACAAAGATTTGCCTCTTTTTAAAAAAAAAAATTCTAATGGACATTTTTCTCTCAAATAACCACAAATATCTGTGACTAATGCTATTTGCAGTGGATTTATATTCTGTAAAAACATTGTATTGTAATGTAATTTTGCAATCAAATGTATTTTAAAAAGAATTTTTGTAAAATTCAGCACTAACGTTTGCAACAGTTTTTCAACAGTTTTTTTTAACCCTAAATGAAAAAAATAAATAAACAATTTCAAATAACAGCTAATATATGTAAAACAAGAATATTAAATTACATAAATATAATTAAAATAGTATCATTAATTGGACAAATGTGTACAATATAATAATAATAGTTACAGTTTGTAGAAAATACATTGGCTGGAAGATTTTTTAAACTATATTATGTGTAATTTAACAAAACAGGGAAAATCCTTAAAATAACTTAATTGTTCAAAAAGTACCGTTAAAATAGGTTAAAAGTTGTTTTGTTTGTATTCTAGTTAAATACTTTACAAAAAAGTAACTAATTACAGTTAATGCCCTTTTTTTAAAATTAATGAGTTAGAGATAATAAGGAGTATTTTTGTGTTTTTATGTGATTGGTGGGTTTTTTTTCTGCCCACTTATATTTTACACACATTTCCAATATTTGATGCTCTTTAATTCACGACCAGATGTGACATTCAACAGCTGCACATATTGACCATTCCTGCTGAAGAGCTGCAGAGCATCTGGATCAAAATCTATTTAAAGCAACATTAATCAATATTTATACGACGGTGGACCAAAAGACGTGTTGAAGGTGGAAAGAGCTTCTAATGAGAGAAATGTTTTGCACTTCCTCTGAACATTTTAGTGCTTCAGTTACTATACACAACATTTACATGAGAAAACAAGTTGTAGGATGGATGGTGAACGATCAATGAGCAGCAGCTGATCAAACCGATCAGGGCAGGTCAGCAGATGAAGGCTTCTCTCTGTTCATCTAAACGCGTCGCCTTCCAGCCTAATCGCACATTTTCGTATCACTTTCAACATTATGAGATCGACACACACACGAGCATCGGTGCTCTGAGTCGTGTCGAGTGATTAAAGGAAGGATTTTCTCCCACATTTCAGCACCAATATTGGTCCAGAAACATCACAGAGAGCCTTTCATGTGGATGTGCAGCGCTTGACCTCACACTCAGCCGCCGCTCATCAAAGTCTCATGACAGCACCGATAGCATCGACTCAAGATCTTCCTAAAAAAAAAACTCATTCTCACTGCGGGGATCAAAAAGCCTTTCAGAGAGGCTTCATGTGCCTCTGCGTCACTCTGCTGTCGTACGCAGCACCGAGAAAAAACTAAAACACAGGCTGGAAGCTTCTCATGATGTAGGACAGCCACCGACCGCCTCCTCGGCTGGAGGAGTGGAATCTGAAGGTAAAGAAAATAAATCAGCATCTTTAGACATCGAAGCGCTGCAGGTTAGAAAAAAACAGTATTTACAATTTTCTGGTACTTAATGGACGTTATTGGTCCTTGAAAAATAATAAAATAATAATTTTTTTGCGTTTTCAGTTTATGTATAAAAGGGCTGCTGTTATAAACAAACTGATCAATAATTATATTTTTATTGTTGTTTTAATGATCAAACATAAACAATTATTATTATTATCATTTGTAAAAAAAAAAAAAAAAAAAGGACCACAACTATTTTTCAGTTCTTAACAGACATATATATATATATATTTTTTTTTTTTTTTTAAATTCATTATTATTATTTTTTTGGTATTTTTTCTTTTGAATTACGGTAAAAATCTGAAAAAAAAAACAAATAAATGAATAGAAATAAATAAAAACATTTTGTTAAAATACCAAGGCTGAAGGTTTATATAGCTGAAAAAAATATATATTTAACTATCAGTATAATATTGTAGAATTTTTCTTTCAAATAACAGCAAACATCTGTAAAACAGTTATATATTTTTAAGCCATTAAATATCATTAAAATAGTGTAATTTAATGGACAAGCATATTTTTATTTTTTAATTTTTAAAAAAAAAAGCAGATTCAGCCATGGTAAAATTAGTCTCATTTTATGATCAAACATTAATTTATCATCGTTTATTTAGAATTCTTGTTTCAAATACCAGCAAATACCTATATTACATCGATATATTAAATACTGATATTTTTAGCAGATTTAAAAATGAGTGAATTTCATGGGTTAAAACTTTTGTTATTATTATTATTATTATTTTAATCCTTCATACAAATTATTTTTCAAATATCTGTAAAACAATTATATTTTTTGAATGATTTATGATCCTGTGGAAAAATGGTAAATTTAATGGTCAAACTGAAAATTAATTTAAAAAAAAGAAAAAAAAGAAAAACACACTCTGCTGTTGTCACATGCAACACAGAAGATAAATAAAGAAGAGATGCTGCTCTCCTGCTCTGCTTTCTCTGTGAACTGCTGCTTTATTGCTGTTATGAG
>NW_007578354.1:135075-136503 GCF_000690725.1 Stegastes partitus
TTTTTTTTTTTTACAATGTATTTCAGTACAAATACCAAAACGTAAAAATACTCTAAAGCAAGAACAGTGAGTTTTTTTGGAGGCGGACAGGGAAAAGAGGGGTTAAAACACCAGCGCTCTGGTGTTTAATTTATTCCTGGATGAATATTTAATCGTTCCTGTGGCGCTGCGGCGTGATGGTCCATCTCTGCAGCTGAGGTGGGAAAGGGAGACTCCACCAACGCTGGCGTTTGATGGGAGTTCAGCTCGCTTTCATCATGAATCATGCATGTGTCACGCCGCTGCAGCTGGGAACAGATACCCAGATAGCACCGCGGGAGCGCCGGAGTCGAGTCGAACGCCGCCGCCACGCTGCTGCTGCACGTGCATCTTAATCAGGAGAGTTTTTTTTTTATAACAACAATTAACAACGAGCTCCAAATTTTTTTTTTTGCAACTACATCCGAGGCAACCTTCGTCCACTCCAGTCACCGAGCGTCCGCAGAGACGTGACGCTGCGAGATCAAAACTCGATTACGTCACTCTGTCAGCAGATAAAAGCACGTTATTTTAGAAGCCTAATGAGGTAGCCGCGCTAACTGTGAAACCGCCTGGCTAATTACCGTCCCTCGTGGACTCGGCTTGCCTTGAGAGCACGGCGTCCGTCCACATGCATAAATCGGCGGGGCACGGTTACAGGCACTCACATTAATGGGGGTTAATACGGGTGGGTTTAAGGAAGGTGGGTGGCGGCGGCGCTGCTCTGAGGAAAAATGAAAAGTTGACGTCCAGGATCCAGCTTTTAATGGTTTTTCTGCTTCACTGGACAAGAGTGACAGGAATCCCAGAGCAGAGAGAGCACGACACGCCGGCCGAGCGCTACGGAAACATTTACTGCAACGCTTCATATTTATTATATATCGACTTTAATGAACTGAAAGCATCAATAATTGGGGGGTAATTTCATCCCTGTTTGCGGTTCTGGTCTGCAGAGAGGATGAAGAGGCTCGCCGCTCAAGGTGTGAGAGCAGAACACGGCGAGCTGAGCGCAGGCTGCTGGCGTCCAATCATTCTCTGTCAGAGGCGGTGAATCGTGGCAGTGATGGGCGAGGAGCACGGAGCGCTAAATGAACTGTGACCCGGGAGGATGTAGCGCCGCGGCACACCTGACGTCCTGTCATGTGTTCACTGTAAATAAATGTAAATAGCAGCTTATTATTCCCCTGAAAGATGCAGCCGCTGCGCTCATTCGGAGATGTAACAGCAGTCACATAAAGCGAACTGCATTTGGATTGACGTGGGAGACACTGGGGACGAAGTTGAACTCTGTTTTTCTACCTGAACGTGACGTTAACGCCCACTTTGTTGGCAGAAAGGAAGCTAGATGTCTTCTGAGCTGCTCTTGACGTCTGGTGTTGCTGGTTTTCTGCAGCAGGAACGTCAGACAGA
>NW_007578354.1:138381-152770 GCF_000690725.1 Stegastes partitus
AGTTCAGTGACAAGCTGCATTTTAATCCAAACTATTTGTAAACCGAACCAAACTTCCTGTGCCTCCACTCAGCCGGACAAACAGATCCATATCAGCAAAGAATAGTAGCTTCATTAATTAGTTATAGTTATAAATGATCCCTGACATGAAGACGGGATCTAACAGTGAGGTCTTTTACTGTAAGTTAAGTCATACATCATCGACATACGTGGACAGAACTTTCAGTTTCTAGGAAATCATATATAAACAATGCAGTTTGAAAAGCTGCCAAGTTTTTATATTTACTCTTTGGTTTGTTATTGTGTTATTATCTATTATCACTTATCCAGTCTTCCTTAAATGTCAAATGTTTCGTCTCTTCTGCCTGAACAGAACTCAATAAATATGATAAAAACTCTCTGTTGTTGAAAGTAAAACACTAAAACTGCTGAAGTGTCCACAGTTCAGACGACTAAACATGGCCACTAGTGACCCTGCAGGTGTGTCGCTAACAACATCCTGCAGCGGTGTTACGATAAAAACTAATTTGGAGGAAATGTGTTTGAACTCTGCAGCCGAGAAGAAACCAGCAGCTGGCAGTTTCTAGGAGACATTTTATTCCTCATCTTAGAGGGCAGAAGTCTGAAACACTTTCCATTTAGCTAAAACGTGTCACTGGAAGAACAGCAGATGGTTGCATGGCTGCATGCATTTGGAGGAATCTCTGACGCTGAGTCTTGTCTTTATGCCAGCCATCATTTACTCAGAGAAGAGAGTGGATCCGTCAGGTTCAAATAAAGCTCTTAGATTTGATTTATTCTTCTGTTGTGTTTGCACAAAAACACTCTAAAATAAAGTAATTTTAAGCTGCAAACATTACTTTTGATGGGCTGGGTTGACTTAACAATGCTGATAATTGCTTCAACTTAATATTTTGTGTAATTTGAACTAAAATTTCTGCATTAATCGATTTGAAATTAAATTTGAGTTCATGAAATCGGCTTGACAACAATTCCAACTCCCCTCCTTTACCTACTTAACACTGGAACAAGTTAATGTTTCAAATTTGCCAACTTCTTGTGTTCATATGTGGTAAAAGAACACAACACTTTTAAAATTTGTTTTAAAAAACATAGAAATACTAGTTTGAACAACTTATTCTTTGAGTAATAAACTTAAAAACCTGTTTATGCTACTAATCATTAAATAAGTTGTAATTAGAGATACTTTTGATTTAAGAGGAAAAGCTAATTCCCTTAACTCTGTGTAGTTTGCTAGTTGAACAGAATTTCTTTAGAAGTTGTCACTACTCAAAAGATTGATGCAAGCGTTACATTAATGGTTGTTTGAGCCCAAACAATATGTTCTTGTCCACAATCCAGTGTGTTTTACGTCAACATGAGCCGAGAGGCTGCCATGAAAGAAGGAAGCTCTTCGTCTAGAAGCAGCACCTGAAGGATCGACTGTAGTTTGGTGCTGATCACATGGACAAAGAAAAGGCCTTCTGGAGGAAAGTTCTGTGGTCAGATGGAACAAAAACTGAGCAGAACTATGTCTGGAGGAGAGAAGGTGAGGCCTTCAACCCCAAGAACACCAAACCTACTATCAAGCATGGAGGTGGCAGCATCATGCTCTGAGTGCTTTACACAAAGTAAATGGAACAATGAAGAAGAAGGATCATCAGCAGAAGGTTGATGTTGGACACAGTTGGGTTTTCCAACAAGACAATGAGCCCAAACACTCATCAAAAGTGGTAAAGAAATGGTTATATCCTGCTAGTATGACTGTTTTTGACCCGTCTTCACAAAGTCCTGACCTAAACCCCATGAGAACCTGCGGACTGATGAAGAAACAAGTCTGGGTCAGAAAAAAACAATACATTTAGTTGAACTACACCAATTCTGTCAAGAGGAGTGATTAAAGATGGAACCAGAAGCTTGTGGACGGAAACCAGAAGAGTCTAGCTGAGGTGAAAATGGCCAATGGACATTTAACCAATGACATGAAATGCTGTGTGTATATTTCTGACTCCAGCAGATGTTGTCATATTTCCAGAAGACCTTTAATTAACCTATGACAGAACCAAAATCAACAAAGACGCCCAGGTTTCATTAAATCTATCATAGAAAATACAGAATCATAGGAGTCCTTCTATGGTATACATGATGTTTACAAGTGTATGGAAACTTTTGTTTACAGCTATACTATGAGGAAAATGAGTGTTAAACTATTATTTACAACTTTAAACATGAGTAAAAGAGCATGTTTGAGATGAACCAGAGTTTCAGTGCAGTTATTAAACGATAAACACAAAGTGATTGACGCCTTATGCACATGAGATGGGACAGCGATAGATACAATATGTACAGTACGTCAGTTTGAACGTTATTTCATTAGACAGATGGATGCAAACCGTCTTTTAGCCGAGATGTTTTTAAGAGCGTAGACATAGCACAGGAGTGAGGGAGGGAAAAGGGAGGAGGCCCCGGCTAGCAAAGGTGGCGTCGAGGGACAGGAGGTGAAATGGAACCCACGCACTGAAAAGAGACGGTTTTTTTGTGTACTTTTTTTTTTTTTTCTCCCCTTCCCCTGTCCCATCACACCTGTTTACAAGAGGAAGCGGTGATGTCACCCACTTCACACTTCGGCACAATGGTGGCTGGAAGAAAGCAACAGGTCGCGAAAGGGCGGTGGGGAAGGAGGAGAGGGGGCGGGGGAGCCGGCGGGGGAGGAGGGGAGTGGTTGTCGAGGGGGCCCTGAAGAAGCTCTCTGTTTTATTTACCATGGATACTATGTTTTGGCCCCTTCGGCTTCGGCACAATAACACTTGCGGGTTCAAGTTCCTGCCGTCCCCCCATTCTCTGGGCTCTTTCTTTACTTCTGCACCAGCCTCTCTTCTCTCATGCATCATACGGCCGCGGCTCAAAGACATGAATTTCCCATCTATTGAGACTCGTCTGTAATTACCTTGAGGGAGGNATGGTGAATTTCACGTTGCTGACGTCGATCTTGGAGAGGAGAGGGTTACTATTGGTTAAGGAGATCAAGGGGGATGAAATACGATGCCTGTTGTCGTCTACGAGCGTTTCGTTTAACTAACTAGCTTCAAGACCTGCACAACAGTTTATTCAAGACTACTCAGAGGTGCCTACCATGGAGCAGGTACTTTTATTCGTTCCTGTTAACAGTCGTGTGCAGCTACAGTTAAAAACCTCCTATTGTTTTATGGTTTGTCAGAGGAGAAGTCAAATCCAAACGCATTAGGCGACTAAATCTGACGCAAAAATAACTTAAAGAGTAAATGCAGGGAGCAGGCGAAGGTTAACCAAACATCTAGAGCAGCAACAAAAGCAGGACGAGCAAATTAAAGCCGGACACAAAGTGAAATTACAGGGTTCAGAAAAGCCCTATTAGACTATCTAAGTGTAGAGGAGCTGATTGGGTGGCGAGACGCCGGTGAAAGCAGTGGCCATCAGAAAAGGAGGGAAAACACACAAAGGGGCTTTGAACTGCGAGACCACACCTCGTACTTGACTTCATTATGTGGATAATCGTATGCTAATAACAGATGTCCGCATTTATCTCAGACGATAATAAGCGCTGTCACTATTTGCAGGTATCAGTATGCAGATCGGGAAAGTGGGAAAAACGGATCAGACAGAAACAAATCTATCATGTTGGCTGATGTCACATTGGGATAAAAAGCACCGAGCGAGTCCAATGAACCGTGGAATAATTACCCTTCTGTCCACTTTCTGATCCGTTTCACCTGATTCAGCCCATTAAAACCAGGGATCATTCCCACTCATCTGCACCAGTAGAACCTCCTCCACCTTCCCAAACCTGCAGCGGTCACCCTGGAAACTTAGGAAATGGAGCTTTGCAGCGTGCATGCATCACATGTGCTGAAATTCTTTGTGGTCAGAGCAACACATGCAAGAGATGGCACGAAATTGTTGTAGAATAAATAGAAAAAAAAAGAAACTATAAGAACAACACAAACAAGTGTTTACCAACAGATAAACAGGCATGTGTGTGGAAACATGCAGTTAAAATGTAGTGACAACACACAACCAGGGGCCTGGAAGGAGTCGAAAACGGAAAATAGATCAGACGAAGTGAATTTAACAAGTAAAGTGTAAGAAAGCTTTGACGTGGTTGTTTTTTTTGTAAGTTCTGTGTGCGTCACTCAGACAGATTATGTTGAAGGTGGCGAACAAGTTTAGAAGATATAAGCACAAAGATGATATGCAGATGCTGAAATGAGCATTGGTGGTGATAGCACAGCACAGCAGTGGCTTATGACATATAAGATGAGATAAAACTCGTCTGATGGTCATGACAGGTGTAGAAAATGGTATTTAAGATGATGTACATCTTTTGCTTTTGGCCCATCTTGGTCTTCCATCTTCCCAGTGTGGNCTGCTCTGCTTTCTCTGTGAACTGCTGCTTTATTGCTGTTATGAGCAGCAGCGTCCACAGTGTCTCAGCACAAATCAATAACGTTGACAGTTGTACTTAAAAGATAAAAATCCTCAATATGGACCCAAAGTGGAGCCATTTGTGGAGGCCTGCAATTACATGGAGGGCAGAGGGGGATGCTGGGAGATGGGGGCTCCGGCTGCGGGCTGACTAATGAAGACCCCGGGGGATGCTCTCTCATCGCGGGGAAAGAATGAAAGTATGATGGCACGAACGACATTCAGGCTTCTGCTTTCATGTGTGACAATTCCCCTCCTCCTCCTCCCCGAACATGAAACCGGGATGAGGCTGGAAAACAAACAGGCAGCCCGTCCACTTTGATTATAGGTTTAAACAAAGTGGGATCCAGCTACAAAGGGAAGCTGCACTTTGCTGAGGACCCATGATGGATTCTTCATGAGAGGAGAGCGAGCGTCCATTAAGGCTCCGACGTAGACCGAAGCGTCATCGGACGTGATCGGCCCTGGAAATGAAAATATTTAAGGTCTGTTTTTGTCAGATCTGCTCTCAGCTCGAGGCCTTGAAAAATAACATCCCTTCCTTCTTTCCCTTTTGTCACCTCATAGACACAATCATGTAGGTTTTTATTTAGAGCATCACAGATCAAACCAGACGGTTTGGATTCAAGATTTGTAACTCAAGGAAAAAAAATAAAATAAAATTGCTTTAAAAAATTTTTTAAAAGTATCCTGCTCAAAAACATATATAGCATAAAAAATAGCATAAAACTGTAACTTTCAAAAACTGTAAAAATGGTGAAATTAAGAGCAAATATTTGCAAAAATAAAAATACAGTTTTTAGCTGATTTAAATGCACANGGTGGCAGCATCATGCTCTGAGTGCTTTACACAAAGTAAATGGAACAATGAAGAAGAAGGATCATCAGCAGAAGGTTGATGTTGGACACAGTTGGGTTTTCCAACAAGACAATGAGCCCAAACACTCATCAAAAGTGGTAAAGAAATGGTTATATCCTGCTAGTATGACTGTTTTTGACCCGTCTTCACAAAGTCCTGACCTAAACCCCATGAGAACCTGCGGACTGATGAAGAAACAAGTCTGGGTCAGAAAAAAACAATACATTTAGTTGAACTACACCAATTCTGTCAAGAGGAGTGATTAAAGATGGAACCAGAAGCTTGTGGACGGAAACCAGAAGAGTCTAGCTGAGGTGAAAATGGCCAATGGACATTTAACCAATGACATGAAATGCTGTGTGTATATTTCTGACCCCAGCAGATGTCATATTTCCAGAAGACCTTTAATTAACCTATGACAGAACCAAAATCAACAAAGACGCCCAGGTTTCATTAAATCTATCATAGAAAATACAGAATCATAGGAGTCCATCTATGGTATACATGATGTTTACAAGTGTATAGAAACTTTTGTTTACAATTATACTATAAGAAAAAATGAGCATTAAACTATTATTTACAACTTTAAACATGAGTAAAAGAGCATGTTTGAGATGAACCAGAGTTTCAGTGCAGTTATTAAACGATAAACACAAAGTGATTGACGCCTTATGCACATGAGATGGGACAGCGATAGATACAATATGTACAGTACGTCAGTTTGAACGTTATTTCATTAGACAGATGGATGCAAACCGTCTTTTAGCCGAGATGTTTTTAAGAGCGTAGACATAGCACAGGAGTGAGGGAGGGAAAAGGGAGGAGGCCCCGGCTAGCAAAGGTGGCGTCGAGGGACAGGAGGTGAAATGGAACCCACGCACTGAAAAGAGACGGTTTTTTTGTGTACTTTTTTTTTTTTTTCTCCCCTTCCCCTGTCCCATCACACCTGTTTACAAGAGGAAGCGGTGATGTCACCCACTTCACACTTCGGCACAATGGTGGCTGGAAGAAAGCAACAGGTCGCGAAAGGGCGGTGGGGAAGGAGGAGAGGGGGCGGGGGAGCCGGCGGGGGAGGAGGGGAGTGGTTGTCGAGGGGGCCCTGAAGAAGCTCTCTGTTTTATTTACCATGGATACTATGTTTTGGCCCCTTCGGCTTCGGCACAATAACACTTGCGGGTTCAAGTTCCTGCCGTCCCCCCATTCTCTGGGCTCTTTCTTTACCTCTGCACCAGCCTCTCTTCTCTCATGCATCATACGGCCGCGGCTCAAAGACATGAATTTCCCATCTATTGAGACTCGTCTGTAATTACCTTGAGGGAGGGAGGAGGAGGGGAGGGAAGTGAAGAGTGTGTGTGGTGGTGGTGGAGGAGGAGGAAGGGGGGGAGATATTAAAAGTGCCTGAAAAAGAAATACTCTGCATTCTTCTATCACTCTTCACAATAAAAGAATGAAGAGCCGAGGAGGGAGGGTACAGGAGAGTCGGTCCCCGGAGGGAATCTGAATAAATTAATCACAGCGATTGGCTTTTTTTTTTTTTTCTCTCTTTGCCTCTCCGTCACCTAATTGGGCCCTGTCCTCGGCGCCGAGCTCCGATTGGCCGAGAGGGAATGTGAGAACCTGAAGACCCCCGGCCAACCAGGCTGACAGGGGCTCAAAGGGCAGCTTCTCTCCTCCGACTCTGAATGGAGAGGAGCTGGGGAGTGGGAGGGGTGAGGCAGAAAGTGTTGGGGAGGAGGTGGGGGGGCGGGAGGACACTATTATACAGCTACTAATGGAGCGACGGATTTGGAGTGGGATAATTAAAACCAATGGAGGTGGTGGTCGGGTGGGTGGGGGGAGTGTTTTTACGTGTTCACATGTTTTTAGCAAAGAGGCCATGAGAGGCAAAAGGAGTGAGGAGGGAGAGAGAGAGAGTGGGGGAGAGGGTGAACCCCCATTAACAAAAGCAGGGATGTGTCCTCCCCCCCACTCTCCACCACCACCACCGCCGCCTCACCCGCCTGCTGTGGACTCCCAATAGCCAGACATCTGCCTCATTATAGCCTGCACTTCACTGCATGCTGCCCATTGTCTGCAGCCTTTCTGTTTGTGCACACCATTCTGGAGGCCCGGCGCAAAATAGCAGCACAGCCCGGCAAAAGTTCTGGTAGCGCCGAGCGAGCGGAGGCCCGGAGGAAGTGTTTTGTTTGGGGGGGAAAGGAAAGAAGAAGAAAAAAAAAAAAAACAACCCTGCCTTGAAATTGGGCTTAGAAGAGACAGCGATACCTGGTGAAATCACACAGCTTCTTGGTTTTTTTTTACATGCACATGCTAACAGAACCTGCAGGTTTTGTTCACATCACAAACTTTATGGATGAGCAGACAGAAAGGTTCTAATCAGCCAAAAGAACAGGTAGCCGGAGGATTTAGATGCACGTTTGTGGAGACAAAATCAAACAGATTAAACTAAAAGCAGAAATAATTATTCAAACTAATCATGTGGCTCACTCACATTAAATCTAAACTTAAAAATGTAATTAAAACAGAGGCATGTTTGTGGACCTAAAGTTAAAAGGTTAACAGCAGGTTTGAAAACGCTAATTAATCAGAGAAAAAACTTGCAAAAACAGACAGAATTTGCAGGTTTTCAACTCTCAAAGGGTCCTTGAACTGATCTTTTCTGATGTGTGGTTCAGTCACACCACAAACATTATGGACTTTTAACAAGACAGAAAGGTTCTAATCAGTTGAATCATCTGACATAGCCAGGATTCAGAGGCATGTTTGTGAAAATAAGATTGAGATGTAGACAGTAACCCCGTCGGCCCCAAAATACAACAGCGGATTTAAAGAACGCTAATTAATCAGAGTAAGGAACTTGCAAAAACTGACAGAATTTGCAGGTTTTCAACTTTTAAAGGGTCCTTGAACTAATCTCACCAAATCTACGTTTAAAATCATGACATTTAATTAAAACGTCTCATTTGAAAATGCCAACAATAAATAAATCGATTGCATACACTGTGTTCTGTTAAAAAAAATAAAACATTCTGTGCTACTCAGTGCAACAGTAAGTAACTCAGCTGCAACCAACAGTCAAGCGACAAAAACTCGGCAACCACTCAGCTGAACTGCAGGCTGTGTTTGCACGGAGCAGATAGGAAGTGTGGAACTTTAAATTTAAGTCGTGTGTGTGGTGGCACTATTTTTGAGGGTTGAAAAACTGTTGCACATGTTGTTTTCAGCTTTGTTGAGGTGCAGGACCTTGCATTGCAGCACAAAACAAGCACATGGTGAGTAAAAATGTGACAGCAGCAAAAAAATAAATTAAAAAAAAAATTTAAAATACGCTGAAAAACCACTGGGGGTTAAAAATGGCCAAAAATAGAAAATTTGCTTTAACCAGATTTGATTCAAAACAAAAAAATTCTGTGATCCTCGACGCAACCCTGAAGCCATGAGTGATGCAGCTGCAACCAACAGTCACACAAAAATTCAATTTTCAGCTGAACCGCAGCCGAACTGCAGGCTGTGTTATGTCAGTATGGAAAAAGAATAAAAATGTAGGTGGTGAAATATCCACAGTATGTAGAGTCACAGAGTGAGTGGAGGCCTGGAGGAAGGGTTCTGTTTGGGAAAAAAAAACCTGCTTTGCAATTGAGCCATTTGTGGGGAGAGATACCTGGTGAAGTCAAACAGCTTTTTGCTTTTTTTTTCTGGTTCCCTCACAGTCTGGACATGCAAAGTGAATCTGCAGGTTTTATTTAAACAAAGTCTGCATCAAGTGCTTTAAGGATTCACAGACGTTTAACAATCATCATTCAGTGAAATCATCTGCTGTAGTGAGGACGCAGAGGCACGTTTGTGGACGTTAAGTTGCAACGAAAACCCACCTGAAACTAAACGTGTGTGACGTGTGGTTCAGTCACATCAAATCCGATCTTAAAATTGTGATAGTTCATAAAATTGTCCTCAAAAATTTGCTAAAAATAAATAATTTGCACAAACCAGATTCAGTGAAAAACAAAGAAATTCTGCATTTTTTAGTGCAGCCGAGAAGCCATGAGTGACTTCACTGCAGCCAACAGACACACAACAAAAAAATTCAATTAGACATTAATATTCTAGATCCCATTCTTATTTTTTGCAAAACAAATAATCAAGGACATTCAACACTCGTCTTTTCTTCTTAATGATTCATGACATTATAACTTTTCTATACTACATAGAAGCCATTTCTGAGTTCTCTCCACTTGTGGTTGTTCTGTTTCCATCAAGGTGCAGGACTTTACGTTGCAGCGAAAGATGAACCAACAGCGAAGAAAAATGTGAAAACAGCTCAATAATTACAGAGAGTCGGTTTGTAGATGTCTCAGACAGCCACTTAACCCTCAGTACTCATCAACACAACCACTATTATTGTTCATTTGGCACAAGAAATCCTTTTTTATTTTAAAAAGGAACAGAAAATGTTACTGGAATCTACTGCAGCTCAGTTCTCTTCTAATGTGTGCCACTGTTTTTAAAGCACACCTTGAGTGATGATGGGGATCCTCAGCAGACCTCTGAAGATCCACCTGTGCAGGTGTTTACTCTTATTTCCGCTAATTAGGCGTCTTCTGCTGACGGAGCCGTGGCTGGATCAGCTGCACCTGTTACGACAACGTGCGTCCTTCTAATGCTTCTTCAGCAGCAGGCGGTTTGACGTGTCGCAGGATGAAAAGCACATTTGTAGAATTACATTTAAGAGCTCCTCTTCCAGGTTTTTTTACATCTCATGTTGGCTCCTCGTTGTGGTTTATTCGGATGCTGATAGAGATCAGAGACGTCGGCGATGTGTTTAGTCACACCTGTGGTTTTACTGCCAGGAAATATCAGAATGTTTGCCATGAAAAAGGCCTGTTGATACACTGAATATGGTGAATTTGGGGACTGTAATTCCCAGCAGAGGTGTGGTTTTTGTTGTTTAAGCAGCAAACCGCTCATGCACGGTTTAGCTGTGGCTTGTTTTAAGGCTACGTAACCGCTGTTCTAACAGGGGCAACTTCACATGCATTGATCAGCTACAATCAACCATGAAATGCAGATTTTAAACTGATTTTTATGAATAGTTTCATCATATTGTCAGCTAAACATCAGCTAGGTCCCCAACCGCTTTTACACCACGGACCAGTTTCAAGCAAGACAATTTTTTAGAAACCGCACATCGCAAATAATAATCGTTTTTTTCTATTTTAAAAAGTGTCATAAACAAATAAAATGACTTATTTCTAAACATATACTTACTTTTCCTTCTGTCTCAGCATCGAGTCTCTTGATCTTTTCAAAGAAGCTCCAGAGAAGTTTGTTTTTGTTCAGTTTGGCGGCGGTTAGAAGTGCGGGAAACAAGCGCAGATGGAAGTGACAGAAAGATGAGCTCATCATTTTTCAAAATAAAACACCCAAAACCTTTCTATTCTTTCTGTGCGGCCTGGTACCGGTCCATGGCCTGGTGGTTGGGGACCACTGATCTTGGAACTGCTGAAAGATTCCTTGATGTCGTAGGTTATATGCTTCTGTCGAGTAAACGATATTTAAAACATCCACTCTGTGCTAAAGTTGCAGAGCTCCATCTAACAGACTCAGATGTGAAAACATAACGAATCAACCTTTTGATTCCTGCAGACATTGTGGATGCAGCACAAACTGTCCAAGTTAAACATTCATGCCTCCCACGTCCGTGCTCCACAGACCAATGCAAACCTTCAAAGTTGACCTTGGAGTCGCACACACTTCTGTTCACATCATAATAAATCTGCACCGGACTGTGCAGACACATTAGCACTGCTACTGAATACAGAAAAACAGACTTTCACAGGATGTAGCAGCTACTTACAGCTCAGACTGCAGCACCGTGTCAGTGATTCCTGCACAGCACGGGACATCTGGAGAGTTTAGAACTTCACACTGTGTTTGGGCTCAGCTACGTCAACTACAACTCTTTAAATGATTAAATATAAAAGGTTTGCATGACCTACAATCTCCTCGTACAGTCTCTTCTCATGACAAGCATTCCTTTTGTTTTTCTTGCACATGTGCAGCGTAGACCGTCCACATGGTCACAACTTTTGGGCTGCAAAGGGGTCAATGCAGAAAAATATACGAAAAGTTTGAAGGCAAACGACCCTCAGAAGAGTATATAATGGATGAAATGATGCTGTGCTGCCTTTTCACATTGACTAATTATCATTAATGAGTTAATGCACTGTACCGCACATACACAGATACTTTGAAGACGAAGGTTTTTCGTGCAAACAACTTTAACGTCAATACAGCTTTAACCATGATGTAAGTTCTGTTGCTTTATGTTTAAATGATTCAATCTTTAACTGCTTTAAAAATATATAAATTTCAACTGGATTTTTCAAACTGTGAATGTTTAATTTCCTCTCTTGGAGAAAAAAGTTGGCTGAATGTCATTCCAAGCAACAAAGCTCTGCCCATCTTCTACTTCCAAAGATGAGTGTTTTGTCTGAAAAACTGAAAACCTGTGTGTTCTCGCTTTAGGATACTCTGGAGAAAGAGCCCTTTAAATGGAACAAACTATCGATTGTGAAAGTTCAGCGAACAATTGCGAGAAATTTGTGCCAAATCAACCAAACACCACAATATCTGCAGCAATTTTCCCATGAAATGTGGTCAAAGCCTGCCAGAGGTTTTTACTGCAGACGTTTTGGCTGCAGGCCTCAGTGCTCAATTTGGATTTAATGCTGATTTTTTTTCGTCAGTTTGGCTTTTCACATTATTTTTTTTAAAAATGCGGCCACTATCAAATTCCACTGAGAAACAAATGCAGTCCTGAGCTGACCTGCATCCACAAAAGAACAGCAACAAAAGATGTAACTGCACCGTCATACGGAGGTAAACGTGGAGGCCGGTGGATTCAGACGATGAACGCAGATTTCATCCAGAGTCTCAGGATATCGCCACATCTCTTTGTCAGTTCAGGTAAGTGTCGTAAAAGTTGCAGGAATTCTGATTAAACTGCCTTAACAGTGCAAATAAACAGACCTGTGTTTGAGTCAAAACCACAAATGGATGTGGCCAAAATCAGAATGTAGTTTGTTTTTTTTTACCGCAAATAAACCAATCTGAGCCACTTCTGCCTGCAGTTTGAGTGTTTTTTTTACTTTGTCTTGTGAGTTAGAGGCCTTGCTATTATCAGTAACATTTATTTTATAGGACACAGTTGTGCGTGTGGTGAATAGCAGTAGCTATAACATATGATTCACACGTGTCTTGCCTGGTCAGACCATTCTGCAAAGTGCTCTGCTAGTACTGGAGAATGGGCTCATTGGACCTGTTATCATTCTACTACAGGGGGAAAAATGCAGTATTTCTTTAAATTGATGGCCACAGTCAAGCCCAGGATGCAGCAACGGTGCCTCTGCAGAGTCAGAGGGAGTCGTTGTGAATCAGCTACACACCGGTAAGTACAGTGGCCAGCGGGGGCAAATGCCGTGTATATACAGAGACACGCTGCAAAAAGAAAATGCTGCATATCCAGTCACACAACGGAAGTGCCCCAGGCCTCTAGGGGCAGTAGTGAGCTTCTCATCAACAACGGTGAGCGAGACACGTTTGTTGAGGGAAAAGCTATGAAAAGGTTTGTATTCTCTGGTCTCCATGGATGAACATAAATAACAAACAGAACACAGGGAGACGGTAGTAAAACATCACTTCATCACCCAGATAGTCACAGTGACTGAAAAGATAAAGACTTACAAACTGCCCCTAGAGGCCTGGGGCACTTCTGTTGAGCCAGTGTTTTCTTTTTGCAGCAACGCACTCATGTACGTGCAGCTCGTTTGTGTATAAGCACGTCATTTGCCCTCGTAGGTAAGCATCATTTACTGATAGAACCAAGCAGACTTGCCTTATTGATATAAACCAATGGCAAAACTTCTCAGCGTGTTGTTTGCTGCTCGGATGCTGTCGCTGTTATTTCTCGAAGCTAAAGTCCTTTTTTTTTTCTTTTTTTTTAAACTGTGACATGCAATAGTAGCGACAGGGAAGGAGAAAATGGTGTAAAATCTGCTCAAAAATGTCAAACTTACACCTGAAGTTGTATTTTTGAAGTCAGACAAGATGCACACTTATGCAGTCCATCTGATTTTATCATTATCGGTTCAAATATTAGTCATTTTCTGCCTTCTCAGTCCTCCAGAGGGTTGCAAGGGTCTATTCCAGCCGAATCAAAAGGGTAAAAAAAACCCATCTACACTCACATTTACCGCCAGTTTCACCAATAAACTTGTCATGTATGTGTTTGAAATGTGTGAGGAAGCCAGAGAACCTGCAAACTCATCTCTGAAACCTTCTTTCCTAAAGAGCCACTGCACCGCCCAGCAACACCGTCCTGCTTCCTGAATGATAATAAATATTCCAACAGATGCACCGACACAGGGGTCTGAGTGCTATTAGCTTGTGCAGAGCGGTAATTCAATCATACGTGGCTGTTGTAGCTCCAGTCATCCAGCAGCTCTGTCGGCCTCAGACTCTCGACCGAAACACGTTTTTTTCAGAATAAGAAGCTCTGAGGAATGACACAACTCCCGGATTCATCGGGAGGATGATTTAACGTACAAGCTGTAGATATTCTGACTTGCCATAGCAGGAAGAAGCACAGCTGGCTGCATTCCACGGGTCCCGATTCTGCTCCTGCCGGTCCACCGTTACTGGGATTACTGGGACTGTTAATGGAACTGAGTCATCATTAATGTTTTTAATTCCACCTGTGCTCCTCCTGCTGGGACAAGTCCACACCTCTGCCAGGAAAAAAATGGGTTTATTCAAACACACAAGAAAAAAAATCAATACCTCCTACGGCGCATGCAGATTTTTCACAAATGTGCAACAAAATCACATCAGCGGTCGACTGTACGCGAGTATTTCATCACTTTGGCGGTGCTGCAGTGGGTGGGGATTTAGTCAACGGGGATTAATAGCTTACTCCAAACTCTAATTTTCATAACAAGCTATGACAAGATAATCTGACCGACTTTTGCTAATTCTCCGCACTAATTACATTTGTGAGGGTTTGCTCGTTGAA
>NW_007578354.1:154197-159153 GCF_000690725.1 Stegastes partitus
AGGATGAATTAGAGAACTGCTGTGTAGCTTCATTTGCCACCAACAGAGAAGGGAATTATTTAAATAAAGCACGTGTAATTACCAAAAATCTCCCCAAAATCACATTTTCATACAATAAAACTGCATTCTCAATGCTTCTGTGCATTGCATGGTGTTTGCCAACAGCCTCAGTACTGGGCAAACTGTGTCGAGTTCCACGTTTGTTTTTAGGACAAACACAAGCAGCAGGCTGACCTTGCAGTGGTTCTTCATCTCTGGAATCAAGCAGCAATTTTTAGGTTTGAGAAGTTTGCTGAGTTGTCAAGCCTGACACCCTGATTGCATCTTTTTATTTTGCTGCAACTTCTTATTGTTTTATTGTCTATTATTTAAGTTTGTCTTTTCCTCACTGTGGTTAATGTGTTTTAGCGCCATTTCACTTGTACGACATTTAGATTCAACTCTTCATGAATCAATCTGACTTAGCACACAGTTTTGTAACTGAACTCTACGGCTGCATTACTACTTTAAGCACATACTGCAGCTGGCCAGACAAAGCACCTACTGTTTCATGCAGCATACGTACAATTTCACCATATTTGTCATAATATTGCACTTTAAAGTGTGACCAGTCGGTTTTGTTTATCGTCACGTGACACACTGTGACGTAGCTGTGCAGAGGATTGTGGGTCCGAATGGACAATAAAACAATAAAAACATCGAACCAGATGTGGTGGAACGACTGGGTATTTTTGGTACACTACACACACGTATTGTACGACTATCAGAAAAAAGAATAATAAACCCATATAGACAACAAACTCCAACTGGTTATCTATTTGCATTCACAGACTTTGCAGCTTCTACAAACTTGAAGCACAGCTGAACGTAAAACTTCAGTTACCTTCAACAGTTTGCAGGTCTGCATCCTGAACAAACCGTTCTTTGCATCTTCTTCTCCTTTTTCGAGGCACATTTGTGTGTGACTGCCACAAACTGGATCGGGATGTTTTTGTGTTTGCAACAAACAAAAACAACTCACATTTCATCACATCTCAGCAGCTGCGCCTTCATTTGTTTGATCAAATATCCATTTTGTTAAATTTTACTGAGCACTCATCCACTTCCCTCCCGTTACATCTCATATAGGGAAGAGGACCTGCGTATCCAGTCCAAACCGGCCAATCAAAACGCATCCATTATCCAGTCACATTCGAGCCGACACCTGCTGACCAATATTAGAGCTGCTCCTCAGGTGTGCTTCGCCTTTAGGCTCCAGAGCAAGATGGCCGCCGCAATGTAAGAATCTCTGACAGGTCAGTTCTTTCAAAACTTGATGTCTTTGTTGATAAGCTGCTTGTTTTAATCAGTAAACTTACTAGTTAGTGCTGCTCTGTCTGTAAACACTGGAACTGTAAAACCAAGAAAAATGTTAGAGATGTGTCCACCAACGGCCTGCAGGTAGGAAGACGGTGCTTCCAAGCAATTACTTGAACCCACAGTTGGGAATTAAGAGCATTTTATGAATTCTAAATCCAGCGCTCCCTCACTCAAGGTGTCTGTTACCATTTGGTTGGCCTTTCACTGCAAACCACACAGTCCCAATGAATGAGCCCTTCTCCCTGATCTTTACTCTAGTCTTAAGCATATAATGTGGTAGTTTATCAGCATAAAATCATACATGGAAAGTCTGAAATGTGTAGATATGACGTGCAAGATGTGGCAGAAGCTGCACAGTATTTACACACAATCCTATGATATGACATTAAACTGAAATTATAAACTAGAACTGTAAGACTGGGTGTAGAAGCAGCTTGAATTGGAAACACGACAGACGAAATTTAACAAAATGAAACACATTTTTAACGAGCCCTTGTGGACGACTAGAAGCTGCAACTTCTTCACAATTTACAACTGTACACAAACAAAACTACAGCATTCTCATTGTTGACCAAAACAGAGAAAGGCGGCACTACTTTTTGAAACTAAATCATAAATTTGAAGCATAAAAAGCTAAATTCTGGCCTCCTTTCCCCAACTTACGTACATGTTAAGTCACGCTTGGCTGCAGGTGATAATCAGCTGCTGGCGACAAACTGAGTTTTATGATCAAGAAACAACAGAAGAGATAAGAAAAAAAGTTCAATAAAACTATTTGTCTCAGAGACTAATGACTGTTTTACCCAGCTGGAGCCAGATCCAAGCGATCTGGACTGTGTAATATCATAATAGGGTTAATATGTTGTGTAGGTTTGTGTATTTCTTGCTCTGATGTTTTTGCACTGTCCTCTCACATCGCTGCTCGTTTCCCTGCGATGGGATTAATAATGGATCGTGTTGTTTTACCTGAAGAACTTTATTTGTAGCAGCTTTTTGTGCAACAGGAATTTAATTAATGAGCTTCTGGAGCTGGAAAAGCATCCGAACTCTGTGTGGGAGCTTAAATCGGTCCGAACAATTGGTGCAGCTTTTCCTCTCTTTAGTTTCTGCAACTTTAAAAGTGTTATTTTTAGCTGCGATGCTTTAAAACAAATATCTCCTCTTGCCTTTGGGCAGAGAGTCATAAAGCATCTTTTCTTGCCATGCGGGGACCCGCTGGAAGTAGGTCAATACCTCATTTTATGCCTCAACCCATAATTCACACGAGCACCCTAAAGATTTTCCCACTTTTTAAAGAGAAACTATTTTTCACACTATCTGACTGAACGATCAGTTTTCTACCTGATGCAGTTAATGAAGGCAGGGAGCAGCGTCGGCCCACGTTTCTGCAGAGCGACGTGGCCGTGAGATGCTGTTTGTCCGGCGAGTCGTTCACTCAGAGCCACAGATCAGGGAGTGTTTAGCTCGTGGATTAGCTTTTGTGCCAGGCCAGCACGATCGGCCCCCCCGCCGCCACAGCAGCCCCACGGTGGGCACCGAGCGCCGGAGGGGGTCCGAGCGCCGGGATTCACCCAGAATCTGAGCAGATGACGGCTGATGTGAAAGCAAACCGTCTTCCAGAGAGCCGACTTGTTTTGTTCAGGCTGCAGCTACGTTATTCTGTCTCCTGTGGCTCCGCCGAAGCTTCCTTGAGTTTCAACAATAAGCCCTCAGGGTTTGTCTCGGCTGTAGCTTGAAGATGTCACATTTTTTTTAGATGAAGCTATGTGCTTTTTTTTTTTCTTTTCTCCCCTGACAGCCACAAATATTCAGTTTTCTGTTTGTGTAGTTAATAAAAACAAAATGCAACCTGGTTTTAGTCGTTATGGAAGGAATTTGATCAATTTCTGCCCACAAAAAGGATCAAGTTAGAGACAAGTAGCATCCAGAGTCAATCTCATGTTGATTATGTGCAGTTTTCAACCCTGTGTTCATGATAAACAATATAAATTACCTGAATAATGCTAAAAATCCATCAAAGTCATGCTAATTCCTGCTAAGCATGGCATGTTTCACATTGTTTTGCATGTCAGTTTCACCATGCTGATTGTATCTCCTCCTCTGTATGCTGTTTTTGAACCATGCTGCATTTATTTCACTCTGCTAGCATCTTGTATTATCTTGTCTGCTCTCTGCTCTGAGTCAACACTGCCTGCAGTTCAGCTGAAAAAAAGACCGAATTTGACAAAATCCAATTAGTGCAAACTGAATTTTTTGAATGAGTTGTAGAACAAAGCACACAAAGCTTGTGGGGTTCTTGGGGGAACCTTAAACAGCTCGAGTTGCTGGAGGAACCTCTAATAATCCTCAGGGGTTCTTTGTCATGATTGCAGCATTTCAACTTGTACACATTATATTTTGTTCATTTCTGATAAAGACGACAGGGTGAACGATTTATTTTAGTCCAATATAATCTTAATATTTACATATAAAGCAGAATCTGTGTGCATTCTGTGGTCTGGAAGCCAGAACTCGGTGGTCCTGATGTGACATGATTGTCTTTTTAAAACACAACAGAGAGAAGTCATATGAAGCCTGGCACAAGTCAGGGTTCGTTTTTTTAACTGCTAGCAATCAAGAAAACACACACTGATAAAATATTTTAGGTTACAGGCTTTGTTTGCATTGAACTATGAAGCTCTTTTGAACATTACTTGAGATTTATTGCAAGTTTTTGAGACTAGTTTTGTGCATTTGGGCAAACGGGGGTCTTGTCTGACTTTGTGGCAGCAGATGAGTGTGCAGATAACTGGGCTCTAATGAAAAGGTCGATAGTTGTCTAAATGTTAAAAAGTCTGTTTTGTTGAGGAGCACGTAGGAGCGAAATAATGAGAAGTTCAAAATGGACCAATAAAATCCAGAAAACAGGTCACTGAAGAAGCTTTCTTGCGAGGTCTATCGAGTAACTTCTGTTGCATCGTAGCATCGTGACAACCTCTGATGCATTGGACCCGATTTAAGATTCTACATTTTATCAGTGCATTGAGATTCTGGGCCTGCAGCACATGTTAGCTGCTGGTCTACGGTGTCCTCGTTTTACTGCAGTAGTCGGTGAATCCAGTCCTCGTGTTGTCGCTGCATCCGTTCACTCAGCGTAGCGCCGCTGTTCAGGCCACATAGCTGCAGCGTGGAGGTGAAGAGCCGCCCGAACAGATGGTCGACAACAGCTCAGGAGGGACGAGTTTGACCGGGCGGCAGCGCCAGGAGCTGCCAACAACAACAAAAAAAATGCTCTCCAATCCTGGGCTCTGTGGAGGGAACAATGGGCCAAACGTAGGACGAATCGGGCCTCATTCACTCAGCAGCTGGCTGAGAACCAACAGGTTCACGACCCGTCATCGACAACAAGAGGAACAACTAGACGGCAAATGATCAGAATCATGAGAGAACCAGCGATTGAGAGAGTTGAAGGAGAATTTTGATTACTTCGTCTCTGATTTGTGCAAGAAGAAAACTGCAAAAGAAACCGTTTTTAATTTTTAAAAAAACAGAGTAGTCAGCTGTCACATGGATTTAGAAGCATAATATAAATAAAATGCTAAAAGTGTTGCCACAAAC
>NW_007578354.1:160084-161997 GCF_000690725.1 Stegastes partitus
GACATTTTTTGCAGAGTTGTGGAGAACTCTGATCAGTCAGTCTCTGATTCCTGCAAGAATGAAACTGCACACTGTTGAGAAATGTGGCAGGAACACTTTTTAATTAAAAAAATAGCAAAAAAAAACTTGAGCAAAACCAGAAATTTTCTTCTTGCAAACCCACAACAGTTCGCTGTTCTGAGCTCTCCCATGTACGTACAGTTGGAGACAGATCTGGCCAAATATTGAATCAGTCCATGTAAATGAAGGCGAGCCGAGGCCTCGCGGGGCACGTGGGGGAGTTCATTCTCGCTGTAATTCATTCACATTTCGATAATTATTTCTCCCGGGCAAGAAGAAAACTGCTAACAGAATGCGTTACAAGCGAGGGTTTAATTTCATCTGCGCCTGCGAACCCTCGACCACGGCTGTGAAATGTGCCAACATTTACATAGATAGCGGCGGAGAGAACCACCTCGTGTGTTTTCCGAGGGGGCTTGGAGGTGATTTATGCCGCCGCGGTGAGATGCTGCTTCCCGTCTCGCTGCGCCGCCGCCTAATGACATTTCTTCCTTCTGTCTCACCCTCTAAGTAGCCTGACTGAGCCCTGTTAAAGTTAATAGCGCTCCACCAGCACAGAAGCCCAGACGGGCCAACGCTAATAAAACTCAAGCAAATTATATCAGAGAAGAAGGAGGCACAGAGGAGTCATTTTGTTATTGGGAGGCTTGCAGCATTCCGGAGAAGGAGCTCTTGCGTCATGCAGAAGTCGCTCGGAAACCGCGGGTTCGAGTGCGACGCTCGCCGAGGCCTGGATTCCCGAGGAGGTGGAAAGTGTCCTGACCTCTGGGTGTCCGTCAGGCTGCTGCACATCTGGATGGTTGCTTTCCACCGAGTTCTGGTTAAAGGAGGTCAAACCGGCATCGTTTGGCGTCATTAACACGTGTTCAAGTCTGGTTTTCAGTCTGAATCGGTGGTGGAAACGGCTGTAGCTCCGAAGAAATTGTCATTAAAAAAAATATTAGATGCAAAACTACCTGGTTGTGCTGCAGCAGCTGTTCATCCAGCCAGAGCAGAACCTCCAAGAAAATTACACCCACGCCGGCCGATTCTGTGATTAAGGTCCGATGCCAGAGCAGGAAGTCGTGTGCAGAAGCAGGATGTTGAAGAGTGATGTTTTTTCCCATTTGTGCCTTTTTTTGTACATTAATCTTCACTTTTGCTTTTAACCCAAACAGCAGTTGCACTGTTCAGACAGTGTCGGGGTAAATACGACAGAGGCTGCATTCAAAGCTCAGATCCAGCATCCAAGAAATTTTTCTGTGTTTGTCAGATTATGAGAAGTTTTCGATGCTCTCCTCTAATGAGACCTGCTGTTAGTCACTTTCTGTGTTGGTAATCTATTCTCCCTATTGGCTGACTTACTGAGGAGATGTAAATCTTTTCTCAACAAATCATGTCTGATCATTTTAGAGTGATTATTTCTGGTTTTATTGGAGTTTATCATCTGAGCCTCAAAACCTGCTGGTTCATTCCCAAAACAGTCTTTAAAAAAGAAAAAAATTGTGAAATTTTTCTGTCAAATGTTGTAAAAGAACAAATTACTATTTGTACAACTACCGAACACTCCGATAAACACTATTTAAAATTATGTCCTGTATTTTTCAGCAGTCAACAAGTACATTTATACCTTTTGCTGTTATTTACCAGATATTATTTATTTAAAGCAATAATGATGTAATTTTTCTTTTAAAATAACAGAAAATATTGGCGAAATCCTAATTTTACTGGGAAAAAAATGTTTTAAATGTCATTTTACAGGTAAATGTAAAAAAAAATATTTCCATTTATTTAAAAAAAAAAAAGATTTTTTTTTTTTTCAAACAGCTAAAATGTAGATTTATACCTTTTGCTGTTATTTACCAGATATTATT
>NW_007578354.1:162367-163587 GCF_000690725.1 Stegastes partitus
CCCTTTGACTTGATGAATTTGTGAGAAAATGTGTTTTTTTTGGTAAGTATTCATTTATTTTTATGACCGAATAAAACCAAATGAAAGCAAGGAGGAGTGAAACGCTCGCCCGATTCTCCAGGAATCTTTGAGACGCTGCTCATAAATCAACTTAACGTCAGTCAGAGATAAGTTGAGGATCAGGTTTGATGCGACGCCAGCGGGACTCTAAACAGTCGAACCAGCCCAGAGCTTTGTGTTGCGACGGTGAGACGTGGTTTGGCTCTTTTCTCTCCTCGTCTGGCTCGTTCTCCGTCTGAACACCGAGTCCAGCATGAGTCACCGATCCAGCCCAGAGTGTTTATACCATCAGATATGTGGATTTAGAAGCCCAGAGCGTAGATGTCTGTGATTGACAACAAAGCAGACGCTGTAAACTGCGGTCGACTCGGCTCTCAGGCAAACAAATGACACATTCACGGCTACCAGCGGAGCCTCTCATCGCTCAGCGAGGCTCAGATCCTCGGGCACTGCCTCTCGCCAAGCAGTGTAAATATTTAGGGTCAGCCGTCGCACAATGGAAAATGAAAGGCAAGACTTTCACCGAGTGTGTGAGTGTGTGTGGCAGAGACGGAGAACATGAACATATATGCATGTAAACGCTGCATGTGAGCGCCCAGGCCTGTTTATATCCGAGTGTGCGTCTGTGGACGGAGGCCAGCAGCGCATACCTGCAAACCCAGATTCCCTTTAACTCCTCGCCTCTCAGCTCGGCCAGGACTCTGACAGGAGGCAGAGAAACCGTTATCTGTGTGATGTGGAGGCCGTGGCAGTCGGGGCACCACATTAATCATTTCTGCTGCAGACAAAAAGGCTCTGGGCTTTACGTAAACACCGGAGAGGGATCACAAGGCGAACCAACCAGAGCCGGCCTTTACTCTGTCACTCAGCCGCCGCCGGCCTTTAATTCTCAGTTTAACTTTGGTTTTCGGGCATTTTATTTATTCTTTCATGTGTCTGTTTAGCACATAGCATCCCTCAAAAGTTCTCTGGTGTGAGGTTGGGTTCAGGCTTGTGCAGACGATTTCTTTGTTTGGTTTTCGCCACATTAAAGACATTAAAGCAGCTTTAACATCTGCATGATGGTGCACTGCCATCCAGGCTCATGGAACTGATGTAGATTCTTCAATGCAAAGAGATCAGCTGAGACACTTTATGTTGTGCTGATTAATGTTTTTTTT
>NW_007578354.1:164305-171243 GCF_000690725.1 Stegastes partitus
ATGTTAGACTTTAGAAATGTTGTTTAGAAAAAGAGAAAAATCATCCAAATGACGGCAACAGAATCTGTGTTGTGGTTCTGAGTGTTTTAAACATCTGAGTCAAGAAGCAGAGTCCTGGTAAAGCTGCACGGAGTAAAGGACGGAAGGGGAGGAAGCCGTGACACGATTCTTCCCTTTTAGTTGTTTGGATCATTAAGATGAAAGTTTTAAGCATGAAGGTGTTCAGAGTTTACTTACATTTGATCTGCTATCCAGAAAAAGGTCCGCTTGCACAACTTTCTTCAAAAAAAAAAACCCAAAAAGAAAATATATAATATAATAAGAAGACTTAAGGATATGTTGAACTTGCTCTCTTTGCTTTAACTTTATTTATATGGTACAGAGCTTTACAGACTGAGCACAAAAAGGATTCTCAGGACTGAACAACAGACTGTCGGTGCAAACAGGAGAACGACTACAGAGGTAGAAATCATTAAATATTTCCAAAATAAATCAATTCAACACCAGATAAAATAATAAAGGAGCCAAATAATCTAAGTGAGAACAGGATAAAATGATAAAGGCAAGGTTAGAAGTAATAATAATGGTAAATCACAACATAAACAAGTAAATAAATAAAAGGGGAAAAAGAGAATAAAATTGATAAATAAAGTTAAATCATCAATTAGAACATAAAAACAGACGACATCACATAAAAGCAGGAACATAAAAGTGAGTTTTAACGGTGTGTGTTCCCATAAAAGGAAAAATTTGATGCTTTATTTGACTCTTTATGCACAAAATGAATCAAAGAGGTGGTAAGGACAAATGGTTTGTCATGGATCACTATAGAGAATATATCTATTGGTTTTACTGCAACATACCTCACTAGCCCTTTAATCGGACTTTGTTGTGCATCATTCTTGAAAGACAAAAAAAATCTGCGTCGATGCGGTTTTTATTTGTTCTTCAAGCCAACATATGAACATGTCCAACACAAATAATGTGCACAACAAACACTTGTGGATGACACACCTGGTATATCTACACATGTGCAGTAAAAAACAAACTAAATAATCTATTTTAAAAAACAGTGGGATAAGAGAAAATAGAGGGTAAAACCATAAAGACAAGGCTAGAAATAGTAATAATAATAACAGTATATACATGAAATAAATATGTAAACAAAGAGGAAAAAGAGAATAAAATGAAATAACTTGTTGGATCATAAAAATAGACGACGTCACATAAAAGCAGGAACATAAAAGTGAGTTTTCAGGGCGTGTGCTCACATAAAAGGAGGCGTTATTTGACTCTTTTACTGCACAAAATGAATCAAAAACGCCAAAGATGTGGTCAGGAGGAACTGTTTGTTATCCTGGATTTTTACCCCTCTGGAAAGACAAAAGAAAGTCTGCATTGATCAGGTTTGGATTCTTTCTCCACGTCTACATATGAACACGTCGAACATGAAAAACAAACACACTCAGAACACACA
Organism: Stegastes partitus; assembly: GCF_000690725.1. NCBI lineage: Eukaryota > Metazoa > Chordata > Actinopteri > Pomacentridae > Stegastes > Stegastes partitus. The sequence goes on from NW_007578354.1 coordinate 165,783, forward strand.
ACTATTCCAGCTGTGGATTGCACAACTGACATTTCGACGTATGTGCAGTAGAAATAAATACGAATGTAGAGAAAACGGAGGGTAGAGCCATAAAGACGAGGCTAGAAGTAACAGAAATAATATAAACAACTTAATGAAATAGAAATTGTTTATGATGGATCGCTATAAAGATGGTTTAGCTCCTCTTGAAAGACAAAAGAAAATCTGTATTGATTAAGTTTTGATTCTTTCTCCAAGTCTGCGTCTGAACACGTGGAAGCAGAGAGAGGAGAAAGTGCAACTGGAGGCAGGAAGGTTGAAAGCTTTAACGTCTTCTAGAACAGAGGTGCTGCTTGTTGTTGTTGGAGGAGGAGGAGGAGGTCCGGTTAGACAGGAGCCACTGTGAGAATAGAACAGAGGCGGCGTGTTGTTGGGCTACACTGGCAGCATTTACAGGTGCTTTGAAAAGAGCCTCAGAGACGCTGCGACGAAGAGGGAAAACTAGCTGGAGACTAAATATAACCCAGTGTGTGTGGCCTGCGGCTCAGAGGGTTTATTGAGGCTCTGACCCCACAGGGAGTCGCAGGAACCCCGACCCGTTATCATCGCCTTCAGTGGGAATTAAAGTGGATAAATAAACTCCAGGATAAATGCTCGTGTTTGTCGCGACTCACCTTGAATGGCCCGTATTCAGCCCCGTGCTCCGACAGCACCCCGTTGTGCTCCACGTTCACCCCCACGCGACCTTTAGCGTCGTAAACAGGCGGGAAGTGGCTGCTTACAGTCGGGCCGCGCTTGTTTATCCTCCAAGGACGCAGCAGCGTTAAGTCCTGATGCTCAGCGCTGAGGGGACTGAAACCCAACCAGTCAGTCAGATAAACTAGAAAGTGAAGGATCGTTTAGGAGGATTAGCTCGTTTACAGTTAACGCTAATCAGAGAAATAATCCAACAGACAGGCCACAGATCCAAACTCACAGCTGTTGTTTTTAGCAGTTTGAGTTATTTAACATCACCTGCTGTGTGATCTCACACATTCTCAGGTGAAACATTTGCACTTTCCACTAAATATTTCTGTTACATTTATTATTTTGTTAGATCTGTGGATTTGGACCACTAAAAAAAAGAAAGTACTATACATACTAAGTAGGTGAATAATTAACATTTTTAGAAATATTTACATTGCTTTTATTTTATTATCTTGGATTTGCAACACTGTTTAAAAAAAGAAAAGGAGTTTAGTTTAGTTTTTACAAGTCATTTCTGAACTTTAGTTTGCTCATTTGCTAATTGCTAATTTGTAAGTATTTGTGTTAGATTTATTATTTTATTAGAGTTGTGTATTTAAAACACTAAAAAACTAAAACTAAATTCAGGGGAATTTGTTTCCCTGTTTTGTTAAATTACAGATAGTAAACTAATAAAATCACACAAAAAAAGACTCAATTAATTATTGACATTTTTTTTCTTTCTTTTCCTTTTTTTTAATACAGTTTTTTAGTTTACAAATAATTTCTGAACTTTAATTTGCTTGTCAGCAGTTAAACTGTGTGTCTTTCGTTCTGTGTGCTCCTGAACTTTTTCAGTAATTTAATGGAAGTTTTTCTACACCAATGTTGAGACCAATTGAAATGTGAAGCATCATTTGAAGAATCAGTCTTTAAAATTAAAGCTAATTAGTGACATCATCCCAAAAAAGTAACAGAAACTAGCCAGAGATCCCAGCTTATGCTAACTAGCTAACTTATGATTATTATTTATTATACTTTGCACATTTTAGGTTGTTTAACATTTCGTACTGTGTGATCTTGGACATTCCCAGATGAATTACATGTCTAGAGTATTTAGAGCTCAATGTTCCTGGTTTTCCTACAATGAAAAATCTAAGAGATTAAATTTATACTTCTTCTCTCTTATCATCATTCATGGCGCTATAGGATCCCAGAGCAGATTTATTCTCTGATTATTTGGGTGAAACTGGAGTAAATTGGCCCAAAACCTGCTGTAATCTGAACCCGGCACGAGGGAAAACTCACATTTACGCAGGCTGCAGCAGGTTTGCTTCTCATTCATATTGAATGGAACGATGTGACGTGTTGCTCGTGAGTCTGAAGCATCAGTATTTCAAGCGACAACATTCAAATCGTGTTTGTGTTAAAGCAACAAGTCGACGTGGAGCTCCTCTACTGGAAGTCTTAATGATAAATAGGAAGGTGTTGGGATTCCTGCATGTGTCCGGTCTGAATGCATCACAGTCGGGGTCACGGCTTTCTTTGACTTTCATCTCCTCAAATATCAGAGCTGTCATTCACTCCGGCCGCCTGGCATCTCACACGTCCGGCAGAAGCAGATTTAAGCAGCTGTGACATAAAATATTTTCACCCTGCGACGCTAAATTAGACGGAGACGTGGCGATCCATTTTTCATGAGCCTGAGCCGACTCCGCTGTAATTTAGGTCATCCCGCATCGCTTTAACTGATTGAAGGGGAAACGCAGCATCCACGTCTTTGTCAGCAGCTTCAGCGGCAAACCGAGAGCGAGTCGGGCAGCTTTGATGCCTGATTGGCTTAAGGAGTCTGGAAGTGTGAGTCTGGCGTTGGCAAGGAAAAGAGAGAGGGGGAAAAAAACAAGTGTTTGACGTCAAGAGGCTTTAATATTAGTGTTGAAACAACTGTGCAATCGCTTCGCCGTGATGTGACGTTTAAAACGTGTAGCTGGTGGAGATTTGACTGGAATTGTGGTTAAAGGCCCTTTTAGCTGTGATCCTACATGAAAACAATAGTTTCAGCCAAAGTTCTAGATAATTCACATGCAAGACTTTATTTTCCTTTTTTATTTATTCATATATTCACTTGTTTAAAGAAGGTGGGATCCATGAAGCTCGAGTGGAAATGCAGTTCCTTGAATGACCACTAGAGGCTGCCTCTAAAAGTGAGTCAACCCCCATAGACCCTCATGTTAAAATGCTCAACTTTGCAGCAGATATAAACACTTTTACAGCCTGATATGAAACCAAATATTGGTCTCTCCAGCTAATCTACCTGCTCATGGGAACTGCATGGGGGTTGCATTTTAATATGTGCAGAATTAAAGGAGTTACAGCTTTAAGTTTGGATTCGTGGTGAGTCACTTTGCCAACTCATTCTGTAGAATCTAGGTCTGGCTGCACCTCACCATCATTCTGCCGTAAGAATAAACACTGTGGTGGCTTGTTTTTGCTTTTTTAAATCAACCACAGCGATCGTTTGGGACTAAGTGCTTGATTTTAAATCCTCTGCAGAACTTTCGGGCTTCAGCCAAAAGTTTGATGATGTTGATTTGAAGAAAACTGTGACACGCAGGTAGTTGAATTAGGGTAAGGATGGTCAAATGGCAGGTTTAGACCTGCAAACTCCACATGGCGAGTCAGACCTTAAAGGTTTCTCAAGGAACCACTCGGGGTTTAGGAGGCTTTAGTGATGCTAAAAGAGCAAAAGTCTGATTTGATGACCCACATAGTCCTGTTTTTGATTAAGCTTTTTCACGCCACTTTTCCCATAACCAGTAGGTTAAAAAAGGTACGTCCCTGCTAGAAGGCAGATTTTGTAAAGAACTTCTTTGTAGATCTTCACCCAAAGAGTCAAGCAGGTCCACTTCAGTGCACGATCCAACTCTTTAGGTAAATTTTGGTGTGCCGGTTGCTGCTCGGAGGTGTTTTCTGCAGCAAGGGGATGCAGAAGAACATACTTCAGCCTATTTCTAGTCACAGTAACCACTTGGAAGATGACTTGAACATTTGTGGCAGGAAGGCAGCTTTATTGCAAACCTCGGACAATGAAATGCACTTTCCCCGCCAACCTCCGCGTGACTCCACTTATCTTCTAACCATCTTCACTAATCCAGATCTGGCTTCTGATGAACAGCCTCCAAATGGTAGGCTTAATTCTGCAAACTACACCTGATGAGTCAGACCTCGCCTCTGAACTGAGCTGTTGAAGGTTTGTCAAGGAACCACTCTGGGTTTAGGAGGCTTTAGTGATTCTAAAAGAGCAGCAAAAATCTGATTTGATGACCCACATAGTCCCATTTTTGATGAAGCTTTTTCACGCCAAAAAGAACGCAAGAAAGCAGATTTTGTAAACAGCTTCTTTGTAGATCTTCACCCAAGGAGTCGAGCAGGTCCGTTTAAGGGAAATTTTCCATTTTCAGCGTGCAGGTTGCTGCTCGGAGGTGTTTCTCGTAGCGAGGGGATACAGACAAATTCACTTCAGCCTGTTTCTAGTCATAAAAACCACTTGGATGATGACTTGAACAACACAAGAATAAACATGTGTGGCAGGAAGGCAGCTTTAGTCCAAACTTTCCCCGTTGACCTCCGTGTGACTCCACTTATCGATTAACCATCTTAACTAATCCAACCCTGGCTTCTGATGAACAATCCCCACCACATCCATGGACCAACTTGTGGGCAGAACTCCTCTCCATCAGCTCGCCAGATCTTATAAATTAGTCCGTCGAGAGCTGCAGCAACTTTTTTTGGGGGGGTGGAAGGAGCAAATCTAATCAGCCCTCTGACGCCACAGGAGGAGATTGATGAAGCCGAGTTAAAGGAAACGGATCAATTTCTGATAGTAATTGAGGTTCGGCCCGGATTTGCCCAGAACACGGCGCTGATCTCATCTCTCCCGGGCTTCCACCCGCTGGGGCTGGTGATTAGATTTTTTTTAGGGGGGGGAGGGTAAGAAAAGAAAAATGAATAAGAAAAGGTGATTCATGTGGTGCAAATCTGGGTTAATGCACCTGTAGGAGGTGAGACGGAGTGAATCAGCAGCAGTGACTCAAAGGTTTGTCCAAATGTCTCAAAACTCTAATCTGGTCTGGAACTAAGAGCCCGCACCCAGCTTCACTTTAATTCAGCGCTGCTCATCCTTCTTATGGCTCGTTTTGCTTTTGCCAGACAGACAAACACATAGAAATATCAGCTGATTGACTTTTTTTTAATCAGTGCACATGAGATGAATTCACAAGAGGATGGAGTCTGTTACACTTCTTATACAATCAGAACACAGTGTTTTTTTAAAAGCAGAATAAGAAATGTGCAAAAATAAAACCTAAAATATGCATGTGCAAGTGTAATCTATTAAAACAGTGCATTGTTTAATTAATGGCTTATTTTGCGTAGCTGCAGTTTGTTTTTGGTGTAAATTGCTGAACTTTTACGGAAACGTAAAGTCGTGCAAAAAGTACGTAGAAGCTGCAGCTGTGTGTAAATGTCCAGGTTTAGTGTATAAATGAAGGTGTGTGAAGTAAAAAGGTGCAAAAAGTGTCGATGTTTATAGGCTCTGTAGATGCAATAGGTAGTAAATGATGAAAAATATCTTTAAAAATCATCCCTCCAGTGTAAAACCCACGAGCACATTCACTGATAGGTTTAGGTTGTTAATTATTTAACAAACTCTTGATGCATTTCAGCTTTAAGAGTTAATTTAGAATGAATTTCGTGC
>NW_007578354.1:173838-181769 GCF_000690725.1 Stegastes partitus
ACGTTTTTGGTTTGTTTCTAAATTAAAATCAATTTCTTTTAAAACATGAATGAAGATGTGGTTTAGTTATGCAGGAATCTAAATTCTGAGAGATGCGGTTGAACATGCAGGACAGAAAACAAGCAGGAGACCTTCTGGACTGCTGCTAAATGTTAGCGTTGGCATCACCCAGCAGATTCCTGTGAAACATGATCCAAACATGCTAGAGACAGACATTTCATTTCCAGGAGTAAAGTCATTAACTAACCTCCTCTGTGCCACATGGAGAATCTAATAGTCTGGTCTGAGCTTCTGTTTTCATTTGGGAAATATCCAGACGTTTGTATCACCAGTAATTCATGGATGGTATAAACGGGGAGAAGAGGCGGCTGCAGGGATTGTTGCACAAACCAGAACCTGAGAGTCGAATAGATGCTGAGATCTTACCCTCAATCAGAAACTTAAAAACTGCAGCTGTAAGCAACTTTAAATTACAGGAGACTCAGCTGCAACTAAAAACATTCGGTTCTGCCTGATAGACAGAGCAGCCGCCAGATGTTCGGGCCTGCAGAGCCCGAGGTCTGATTTAAAAACTGCCACCGACTGCATTAACATAGGTGGTCCTAATTAGGTGCTAAACTCGGGGAAGCTGTTGAGTTTCGCACATGCTCATAATTAGTTAAGTAGCTTTAAGTCCCTCCGTGGCTCCGGCTCAAGGTGTCGGCTGCATTTCACGCATTTTCCTTTTTGTCACCGAACTCGTCACTGAGCAACAATGTGCAGCCGTTCAGAGTTAAAGTTTATCTCATCTTCATAAAAACACAGTTTGTCGTGTTTAGGACGCAATCTGTCAACGGAGGGGTTTTATTGTTGCAAAGCAGTTTGATTTAGACATGTATTGAACTTATTAACCTTGAAGGATATTTTTTACTCTGGTGTAGAACATCCACCAGCAGGTTGGAAACACAAGTTATCTTTACAAAAAAATGTAAATCTCACCATTTATCAGAGCTAAAAACTGAAAGAATCCTTTGACCTTCAACTTTCAGATGGTCCTTGAACTCACCTTAACCTTAAAACTGTGAAATTTTATTAAAGTCACTTCATTCTACGTATCAAATTTAATAAATTTGCCAGAAATGTTCATTTTATGCTGAATGCAAACTGGAAAATCTCTCTTTTTGTCACCGAACACGTCACAGAGCATCAGCTTGCATCGACATAATAAAATTAAACCATTTATCAGAGCCACAAACTATAAAAACAAAAAGAATATTTAGTTTTTCAACTTTCTGATGGTCCTCGAACGTCTCATCTGTGTCCAAATCTAACCTTCAAACTGTCAAATGTCATCAAACTCACGTCTTTCTACATCTATGTCCAATTTAATAAACCATTTCTACAGTTTGCAGCCTTTGAGAGCAACAGATGGAAGAACTTTTTCACCGCTTTCTCATCTTCAGCATAAAACCACATAGCTTGTCGTGTTTACCGCATAAACAAACTGTCAACGGAGAGTTTTGATGTTTCAAAGCAGTTTGATTTCAGATGCATTAAACTTTCTAACCTTAAAGGACATTTTTAAATTCATCTAGTCCTTGCATATAATTTTATTTAACCCTCTGAACCGAAACCCACCAGCAGGTTTGAAACACGTCATCTTTAAAAAAGAAAAAAAGAAAAAACAGAAAAAAGAAAATTACAATTTATTAAAATGACACCATTTACCAGAGACACAAACTATAAAAACAGAAAGTATATTTTCTGATGGTCCTTAAACCTCACATCTGTGTCCAAATGTAACCTTCAAACTGTTAAAATCATCAAAATCACTGCTTTCTACACGTCTTATTCAATAAATTGGCACAAAATACACAGTTTCTGTGCAATGTTATGCAAAATGCAAACTAGAAAATCTCCTTTTTGTCCCCGAACACGTCACAGAGCAACAATATGCAGCCTTTGAGAGCAACAGATGGAAGAGCTCTTTCACCGCTTTCTCATCTTCAGCATAAAAACATACAGTTTGTTGTGTTTACCACATAAACAAACTGTCAACAGAGAGTTTCGATGTTTCAAAGCAGTTTGATTTCAGATGCATTGACCTTTTGATAAGCGGTTTTGTGCTTGTGGATTCATTTTTTTTAACCTTCTGAACCCCAAAACCCACCAGCAGGTTTGAAACACGTTATCTTAAAGAGAATATCAAGACATTATCAAATTACACCATTTATCAGACCCACAAACTGTAAAAACAGACAGAATAATTGGATTTTCAACTTTCTGATGGTCCTTGAACGTCTCATCTGTGTCCAAATCTAACCTTCAAACTGTCAAATGTCATCAAAGTCACTTCTTTCTACGTGTTTTATTTAATACATCGCCTCAAAATACACAGTTTCTACAGTTAAATCTTCATTTTATGCAGAATGCAAACTGGAAAATCTCCTTTTTGTCGCCGAACACGTCACAGAGCAACAATTTGCAGCCTGTGAGAGCAACAGATGGAAGAGCTCTTTCACCGCTTTCTCATCTTCAGCGTATAAAAACAGAGTTTGTCGTGTTTACCACATAATCTGTCAGCAGAGAGTTTTGATGTTGCAAAACAGTTTAAACTTCGCTTTGTCATTTTTTTTTCTTTTGCAGAATCCACTTGAGAAATTCCCCTCGCTTCCCTTGTTGGACATTCTTGCGGCGATGCTTCTTCTTTGTTGGTGCAGTTTAAAGAGCCTCAGTAAAGACTTCCTCGCTGGTTCAGCAGTGACGTCGGGGTTTTTCTGAGCGGGTGGTCCGGCTCTTCTGTCAGACATGTTGGACGATGTCATCGCTGCAGCGTCGACATCTCAGATCTGGAGGGTTAAGGCGAGGGCGTGGAGGATTTAGAAACGCTTTCAGTGCGTTCCAGGCGAGTTTTCCTTCTTAGTTTTCCCATCGAGACGCTCCTCCATCAGTGAGCGAAGTGCATTCAAGCTTGAGATTATTCATGTGTAGGACTGAGAAAGACGAGCGCCACGCCAGAACCGGCAACTATGCAAATGTTTCACGGAGCTAAAGTGGAGTTTTAATGAGAAGGCTGCAGATCTTTGCTCTGTGAGGCTGAAAACAAGACGACAGCAGATGTGGTCAAACATCCCTGCAGACAGGAGGGTTTGGTTCAGACAACATGACCGGACTTTCCTGCTAAACTCAGTGTTCTTAATCAGCACCATGTTGGTCAGTGTTACAGCAAACTCAAACTAAGTCCTGATAGAATGAGGAAGTCCAAATGCTTCAGACAGGATGTTTCTTTTTAAATATCACCTGAGAGGATTAACTTGTTCATAAATCTTGTTTTTCACTTTCTGATCCAAGCTGATGACCGCGTCAAATGTTTTTTCCAAAAGCTTGTCTTGTTTAGATCTCAACTCGTTTTCTCAAGACATCAAAAACTACAGAAGAAAATGCACAAGATGAGCATACTACGAAGCTAGCTCGGCATAGCCAGGCTCAAACAAACCTAAAACCCCGGTCAGAGATAACTGGTGGTTATCAGCTTTCTTCGTAAACCAGGTTTTCTTGTTCAGGCCTCATAAAAGGAGGCATTTGACTTGATTTCTACACAAAATAGACCAATCTTTGGATCAAGAGGTGCAGGTTGTTGAAGAATACAACATTTTTCTACAATATTACAGTTTGAAACACATTCAATTAAATTTTATTTATATAACGCAAATTCACAGCATATATCATCCCACAGTGCTCAACATAGTAAGGTGAAGACCTAACGAATCTTAAACAGAGAAGCCAACAATCCAAAGTTGTCTCTGGATTCCTTATGAGCAAACGGTGGGAAGGAACCAACCTCTGGCAGAACCAGACTCAGGGAAGGCAGCCATCTGCCTCGACCGGTCGGGGTGGGAGTGAGAGTGGGGATGGGCAGGTTAGGGATAGTGGAAGACAGACTACAAAACATGGCGGCTCGTTTTAAATGATTGGGGAAAAAAACAAAAAACAAAAACGACGAAAACACAATGAAAAAGAGTTTGAGAACATCAAAAAATCAAACTGTAAGAACAGAAAGAACAATTCGATTCCAATTTTCTGATAATCCTTGAAATACTCCTCTGTAGACAGCCCGTCCTTCAGAACCTAATCTAAGAAGAAAAACCTTGATAGTTTGTGAAAAAGGGCTGCANACGGAATTGCACAACTGAACAGAGATCTTTTGAGAGTTTTTCTGACATTTAAACAATACTTTCATTGAACTGGTAAGAAAATTGTTTTTCTGCAGCTTCAATCCAAAAAAAAAACAAAGACCAGTTGGTATCAAAATCTTATTTGAGGTAAAGTCTGATTCTGATTATTATTTTGCAAAACTCTGGTGCATTTCAGTTCATAAAGAACTATTTCAGCATAAATTGCACAAACTTGAGTATCTGAACTGAGATATTTTGATTTTTTTTTCAGACATTTAAACAATGAATTCGCTGAAACTGACAGAAAATTGGAAAATATTGTGTTTTTCCGCAGCTTCAGTCCAAAAAGCTATCATCTAGTTAGAATTAACACAAGTTTCTGCTGTTAAACAGATGGTGATGAATGAAGTTTAGTCCTTTAAATGTGAGCATTAAACAGGAATTTCCAGAATGTTTCCTCTCCTGTACAACAGATGCTGCTGCTGCTGCTGTTTTGGCCTCCAACAGACTAAACTTAGAGCGTTTCGGTTCTCCGGCAGCACAGTTTTACTCTCTGGAAGCTTCACTGTATAATTTTCTCTGAGCCAGCTGAGTCTCTATGTTTTTTCCAACCACTAATTAATTATAATTCAGCAGTTTGATGCAGTCAGGCCAAAGGAATGCCGGAGCCTGCGAGTCGAGTTAGAGGAGGAGGAGGAGGCTGACGGAGGGAAGGATGGAGGGATGGAGGGAGGAGAGTCTGTGGTTCCTATCAGCTGCAGGCCCAGTGGACGGATTTAATCGCTCGTATGACCAGAGTCTCGAACACGCCGCCGGCTGCAGAGGTGTGACGACTGCCGAGGCTGCACCGACCTCAAGCACTTCATCGTCCCGGTGTCGTGTCGGCGTTCTTGATAAACGAGGCGAGAACCAAAAACGTTGAATTTAACAGGTTCAGAGTGTGACAAAGGCGCGTGGCGTTCAAGAGCACACCGTTTCTGAGCGTTATTAGTGGATTTAAGGCAATTAGATGTGTCAGATGTGATGCTCGCTGTCAAATATTTAACCCAAAACCGCAAGTCATGAATAGAATAGAACGGAACGCCTTTATTCTCGCTGTGTTGTGTACAGAGAAATTAGTAATACACTGTTAAAAATAAAAACAAAGCAGTGGAAATCTGAGGGCAGCAAATGCTATATTCTTAAAAACTGTAAAAATAAATTTAAATTAAATTTAAGAAAATAGTGAAATAATGGCAAATATATGTAAAATAATGAGATTTTTTTGCTGATATAAAGCAGTCTAATTTTACAGCCTCACATTGTAAAAAAAACACTGGATTTAAATTTGGTGAAGAAAAAAAACACAAAAACAACACAAAAAACACACAAAAAAGTATTTCATGTAGAATGTTTTTTAAAAAAGAGAAAAAAAATCAGTCCTTAAAATACATAATTGTTCTTTCAAATAACAGTAATATTGATTTATTTTATTTTTTTATTTTTTTTAATCCTGATTTAAATACAGTAAAAATGAAATTTAAAAAATAAAATTGTGGTCACACATTTTGCAAAAATGAATTTCTATTTGTCAAAATACAGATTTTTATTTTAGTATGTACAGTGTTGGCCTGTTTTTTTGTTTGTTTTGGTTTTTTACATTAAACTAATGAATTTTTTGTGATTTTACTGGATATTATCTGTAATTTAACAGTAAATTGTTCAAAGAATTACAGTTAAAAATTACTTGTGCACCAATGGATCCACAAGGCACGTTTTTGGTTTGTTTCTAAATTAAAATCAATTTCTTTTAAAACATGAATGAAGATGTGGTTTAGTTATGCAGGAATCTAAATTCTGAGAGATGCGGTTGAACATGCAGGACAGAAAACAAGCAGGAGACCTTCTGGACTGCTGCTAAATGTTAGCGTTGGCATCACCCAGCAGATTCCTGTGAAACATGATCCAAACATGCTAGAGACAGACATTTCATTTCCAGGAGTAAAGTCATTAACTAACCTCCTCTGTGCCACATGGAGAATCTAATAGTCTGGTCTGAGCTTCTGTTTTCATTTGGGAAATATCCAGACGTTTGTATCACCAGTAGTTCATGGATGGTATAAACGGGGAGAAGAGGCGGCTGCAGGGATTGTTGCACAAACCAGAACCTGAGAGTCGAATAGATGCTGAGATCTTACCCTCAATCAGAAACTTAAAAACTGCAGCTGTAAGCAACTTTAAATTACAGGAGACTCAGCTGCAACTAAAAACATTCGGTTCTGCCTGATAGACAGAGCAGCCGCCAGATGTTCGGGCCTGCAGAGCCCGAGGTCTGATTTAAAAACTGCCACCGACTGCATTAACATAGGTGGTCCTAATTAGGTGCTAAACTCGGGGAAGCTGTTGAGTTTCGCACATGCTCATAATTAGTTAAGTAGCTTTAAGTCCCTCCGTGGCTCCGGCTCAAGGTGTCGGCTGCATTTCACGCATTTTCCTTTTTGTCACCGAACTCGTCACTGAGCAACAATGTGCAGCCGTTCAGAGTTAAAGTTTATCTCATCTTCATAAAAACACAGTTTGTCGTGTTTAGGACGCAATCTGTCAACGGAGGGGTTTTATTGTTGCAAAGCAGTTTGATTTAAACATGTATTGAACTTATTAACCTTGAAGGATATTTTTTACTCTGGTGTAGAACATCCACCAGCAGGTTGGAAACACAAGTTATCTTTACAAAAAAATGTAAATCTCACCATTTATCAGAGCTAAAAACTGAAAGAATCCTTTGACCTTCAACTTTCAGATGGTCCTTGAACTCACCTTAACCTTAAAACTGTGAAATTTTATTAAAGTCACTTCATTCTACGTATCAAATTTAATAAATTTGCCAGAAATGTTCATTTTATGCTGAATGCAAACTGGAAAATCTCTCTTTTTGTCACCGAACACGTCACAGAGCATCAGCTTGCATAGACATAATAAAATTAAATCATTCACCAGAGCCACAAACTATAAAAACAAAAAGAATATTTAGTTTTTCAACTTTCTGATGGTCCTCGAACGTCTCATCTGTGTCCAAATCTAACCTTCAAACTGTCAAATGTCATCAAACTCACGTCTTTCTACATCTATGTCCAATTTAATAAACCATTTCTACAGTTTGCAGCCTTTGAGAGCAACAGATGGAAGAACTTTTTCACCGCTTTCTCATCTTCAGCATAAAACCACATAGCTTGTCGTGTTTACCGCATAAACAAACTGTCAACGGAGAGTTTTGATGTTTCAAAGCAGTTTGATTTCAGATGCATTAAACTTTCTAACCTTAAAGGACATTTTTAAATTCATCTAGTCCTTGCATATAATTTTATTTAACCCTCTGAACCGAAACCCACCAGCAGGTTTGAAACACGTCATCTTTAAAAAAGAAAAAGAAAAAGAAAATTAAGATTTATTAAAATGACACCATTTACCAGAGACACAAACTACAAAAACAGAAAGTATATTTTCTGATGGTCCTTAAACCTCACATCTGTGTCCAAATGTAACCTTCAAACTGTTAAAATCATCAAAATCACTGCTTTCTACACGTCTTATTCAATAAATTGGCACAAAATACACAGTTTCTGTGCAATGTTATGCAAAATGCAAACTAGAAAATCTCCTTTTTGTCCCCGAACACGTCACAGAGCAACAATATGCAGCCTTTGAGAGCAACAGATGGAAGAGCTCTTTCACCGCTTTCTCATCTTCAGCATAAAAACATACAGTTTGTTGTGTTTACCACATAAACAAACTGTCAAC
>NW_007578354.1:184115-191064 GCF_000690725.1 Stegastes partitus
GACATGTTTGAATTTCTGTCACGTGACTGTTGGTTGCAGCAGAGTCACTGATAGCTTCACAGTTGCTGCAAGCTGACACTTCTCAGCTGAACTGCAGGCCGTGTTAACAAAGTGCAGATAGAAGGCAAGCAGTGGTGGGCCATCAGGGCCAGCAAGGCCTTCTCTGCTGGCCTAAACTCTATCAGAATCACTGCCTTGCGTTATATTTTCCCATTAATCTTTTGACATTACTCCTAATGGTGTGTTCTCATCATTTCATAGCGTCTCTGGGCTGTGGTGCTTCCAGCAGTGGATGTTTCTAGTAGCTGTGGCTGCAGTGAAAGGAGACATGTTGAATTGTTTTAATGGGTTTCTTGCTTTGATGATGGCATACATGAGATACTTGTCTGCAATGCAACGTCCTGTTATGCTGCCTGTCTGCATAATACTGATGGTTTCTAAAGCCGTGGCGTCATAACGACGGTGTTAAGAGATGGTTTGATTCAGGCAGGACGCCACTGAAGGCAAGAATGAAAGCAAAATAAAACATATTTGATCAATGAAAAAAAAGATGCGGCACGGCTGAAAGATGGAATTCACAAGATCAAGTGGTTGGAAGATGCATTCAACACAGTGAAACATCTCCTTAGAGTGGAGAACGTTTGTAGGAATGTAAGGAGCTAAATATCTACGTAGAGTCGTCTTTTTCCAGCAAAGGCAACATTTAGAAGAAGTGTGTAAATGCTGATTGTAGGTCTTTTCATGTTTTAGCAAATAAATCTAAGAAATTTCTTCTTTGTTTTATGATTTATGGCTTCATGACTTTTTTTCCAAACAGCACAGACACCATGTTTGAGTTTCCTCTCCTTCTTCACGGCTGATCTGGTTGCATCGAGGTGCAGGACTTTATATTGTAGCTTAAAGCTCAGAGGGTTAAATAACTCACAAATGAGTTGAAAAGAACCGACCTGATGGCTACCAGAGCGTGTTTTGCCCCTGCTCCAGCCTGGTTCTTCTAATTCCTCAGAGAACAGCGGGGTGAATCCGGTAAAGCGGAGCCTCAGTGTTGGTCGGAGGTTACGGTAAAGAGCCGTCCAGTTATAGCTCGGCAGACCAGAAAAACACGCAGAAAACACATGGTTAGCATCCTGAATAACAGCTGTATGCTTCCACGCAGCGCTTTCACTCTCCCGTTTTGGGGGGAAGGCAGCTGCGCCGTGGGCATCTTCACCACAGGGTGGTTGTTTGCAGAGCCCAGTTTAGGCCTGTTTGTGTCCCAGTCATGGTTCTGGGCCCCCGGATGGAAAAACTCCGTCCTGTTGCTGTCGAGCTCCACCAAAGCTGCTCAGAGGCGCTCTGTTCGTCCTCCCTACAAAATAAAACTGGCAACAAAAACAAACCTGCTGGAACTGGGAAGTTTCTTGACGTCTTATTTTGAAACTGTGTGTATTTTGGAGGGACGAGTCTGGTTTTATTTTGGTAAATTTGTCCTCAAATCCCAGATTTCTTGTCACTGAGAGCCAGCTGTTAAAAACAGAGTCTATGCAGGATTATTTTAAGCTTAAATCCACCAGTAAATGTCTGAAAGTGGGTTAACCATGTTCAACACTTTATCAAGTGCCCACAGGTGTCACCAACAAACGGTGACTCAACTTTTATTTTTTAGCTGCTTATATTTTTACTACAAATAAGATGATTGTCACTCCGCTCTGCACAGAAACTAGAAAGATGTTTCACCATGCTGAGTGTATCTCCTCTGTACATCTTTTGTTGTTTTTTTTTAACAACGCTGCATTTGTTTTCTGAAGAACGTGTGTTTTATTTTTCTGTCTCTCTAAGTCATCTCAGTGCTCGTCTCCTCTTTGTGGACGCAGCCTGTAATTCCAACAAAAAGACTCAGAATTCTTGGTAGCATGACAGATTTTTTAATCTATTCTTATGTTATTTTTTCCAGCATCTCATTAGTACAACTGGTTGACTTTTTGAATGAAATGTAATTAAAGTGCACAAACATGTGCTATATACTATAAATATATTTTGCGTACACATCCTGCAGTTCAACCGGGAAGTTGCTGAATTTTTGTCACATGGCTGTTGATTGTATCTCAGTCCCTAACAGCTTCACTATTGCTCTGAGGAGTGCAGAATTTTTTGTTTTTTACAGAATCTGGTCAGTAAAAACACATTTATAGATGAGTAAAATTTTAAATAAGAAATGAGGACACAGACCGTTACAAATCAGGCAATTCTTTCTGTTCTTGTAGTTTCTGTCTCTCATAAAATGGTGTAATTTTTTTTAAAGGCAAGCCTTTCAAACCCACACATCCTGCAGTTTAACCAAAAACTCCTTTCATTTTTGTCAAGTGGCTCTTTTTTTTTTTTTCATCTGTGTCACTAATAGCTTCCTGGTTGCACTAAGGGGGTGCATTTTATTCATGTTTCTTTGCAGAATCTGGTTAGTACAAAAAAAGAAATAATTCAGATGAGTTCATTTTTAAATAAGACATGGGGACGCAGAAAGTTTAAAATCAGACAATTCTTTCTAATTTTGTAGTTTGTCTCAAATAAATGATATTTTTTTAAAGACAACAAGCTTTTCAAACCCACACGTCCTGCAGTTCAACCAAAATCTCCATTATTTTTTTGTCAGGTGATTGTTGGTTGCAGCTGATTCAATAATGGCTTCATGGTTGCATCTCAGAGTGCAGAATTTTTTATTTATTTTTTTTTTTTTTTCAGGATCTGATTAGTAAGAAACCAAGTTTTAGTTTTTAGATAAAACACAAGGACGCAGAAAGTTAACTATCAGACAATTCTTTCTGTTTTTGCAGTTTCTTCTCTGATAATTGTGGTTATTTGTGATTTTTTTTTTAAAGACAACATGAGTTTCCAGCCCACTAGTGCGGTGGCTGTTGTTTTATTTTCCGTTACAGATAAACTCAGACACTTTTGTTTGATTCACATCGAACTCCAAAGTGAATCTAAACTTATATTCTCACAGGTCAGCTGTCAGCACGACTCTGAGCCAACTGTTAGAGAACGACTGGATTATTTTAAGCTTTAAGTTCACCAGCAAATTTCCGTCGCCGGACTGTAAAAACTCGCAATTATTCCCCTCTCCGTCCAGCTGGCTATTTAAGGGTATTTAAGGTGTGTTTGTGCCAGTTTACAGAAAAAGGACTTCATTTCTTAACTCGCATACGTGTCTCCGAATTACAAAACATACCTCTCTGAGTCCTCGCTCTGTTTTTCTTTATTATTTTTTTTATAGATGCACACACACACCCAGTTAGTCTGCAGTAAACCAGCTTTTATTGGGACATAAAACTCTTTTTTTCCATCGACACCACACTGCTGCTGCTGCACACAGGAGCGTTTAGGAGGTTTATGCTGAAATACCTCCACTCTGGCTCCGGAGGAATTCGTCCATCGCAGATTCACGAGAATCACAGTCTTCTCATTGTTTTTTTCCCCCCTCCGACACTCCCGGAGCCTCTCGTCAAACAAATTTAACCTGGGAGAAGGAAAAAAAATAGAAGCTTGGCAAAGGCGAATCGAGCAAACAGTGGCAGCGCTGTAGGCAAAAATGGGGGAAAAAGAAAAACAAGGCGCGGCGATACAAGTGTTGGGATTAAGATGAGCTAAAAATAGATCGGGTTTTAGCTCCCAACACTAACGCGAGTCTCGTGGGAAACAGGCCAAAGACTTCTAGCGGCAGAGAAAACTTTTAAGTCGTGTTTTTTTAAAAGCGAGTCGATCCACTCTTTGCGGCGACCTCGTTAACTCGTGAGTCACTGGTGGTGTTTGCTGGGGTTAGCTTAAGAAGGAGCTGCAGGTTCACGAAGCTCCAAACCTTCAAATTCAATTAAACGTTCAAACTGAAAACTCTGCTCTTTGTGAAGTCCAGAGCTCCGACCTTGATGCTGTTATCGCCACAGATTTATAACAGAAATGCTGCTGCACAAACAGACGCCATGTTGTTGGGGTCAAATAGTAAATATGTCTTTACCTGAACACTGTTCCTTGGCCTTGATGGAAAAAAAACACCAAGAGGTCAAGAAAACATGAATTCATGAGATGCTGTAATTAAAATATGGAGTTTTTTAATGTTTATTTGAAGGTGCACCAACAGAATTAACCGTATCAATCCAATCCTAGCTGCCTTTCACTGGTTACTGATTAGTTTTAGTTGGTTTTTAACATCTTCCTGCTTGTTTCTAAAGGTTTGACAAACCTCACGCTTCAGGAGTTCAAACGAAAGAAGATCCGTCCTTCGTTTTATCGTTTAAATCTCCTCGTAAGACTCACTTCTATCGTCTGTTTTTATTGTAAAGCACTTTAAAACTTTGTGTTTTTAAAGGTGCATTAGGAATAAAGTTGTGGCCATTGTTGTTTTTGTTGCTGTTGTTGTTGATGGTGTTGCTGCTTGCTAATGTTGCGATATCACTGCTGCTGTTACAGCTGTTGCCTTTATGGTCATTGTTGCCATTGTTGCCAGTACATTGTTGCTGTAGTTATTGTTGCTGCTATATTGCTGCTGTTTTCGCTTAATTGTTGCTGCTATGTTGTTACTGTCGTTGTTGCTATTATCGCTGCTGCTATTATAGCTGTTGCCTTTACGGTCATTGTTGCCACTACTGTAGTTGCTATATTGTTGCTATTATTATAACTATTGTCGTTGCTGCTGTTGTTGCTGTATTGTTACTGTTACTGTTATTGTTGTTGCCCTTACTGCCAGTGTTGCTATTGCTGTCGCTGTTACAGCCATTGTTTCCGTTGCTGTCATTGTTGTTGCTATATTGTTGCTGTTGTTGTTACCATTAGTGTTGCTATTATCACTATTGCTGTTATAGCTGTTGCCTTTACAGTCATTGTTGCTGTCATTTTTGCCAGTATATTGTTGCTGTTGTTTTTGTTGCTGCTATATTGCTGCAGTTTTCGCTTGTTGCTGCTATATTGTTACTGTTATTGTCGCTGCTATTATTGCTGCTGCTGTTGCCCTTACTGCCAATGTTGCTATTGCAGTTGCTGTTAGAGCCATTGTTTCCATTGCTGTCATTGTTGTTGCTATATCGTTGCTGTTATTACTATTGTTGTTGCTATTATCGCTACTGCTGTTACAGCTGTTGCCTTTACTGTCATTGTTGCCATTGTTGTTGGTATATTGCTGCTGTTGTTATTACTGTTGTTGTTGCTGTTATTGCTGATATATTGCTGCTGCTGTTGCCCTTACTACCATTGTTGCCAATATGGTTGCTGCTGTTGTAGCTGCTGCCATTGTTGCCAACATTGTTGCTGCTATATTGTTGCTGTTGTTGCTTCTTGCTGTCATTGTTGTTACTGCTACTGTTGTCGTTGTAATAGCTGTTGTTGCTGTTGTGGCTGTTGTTGTTACTATATTGTTGCTGTTGCTGTAATCATGGTTTGTTATTGTTGCTGTTGTTGCCTAAGTGAAGACAACCAGAGTTGCCGAGAGTCCCGCTGCACTTCTACTTGGCTACATAATCGTGCGAGGACAGATGTTGATGACATGGGAAGTTGCGTCACTTTGAAGGTTGCTGCGGCAAAGGAACTGTGGCACAGAAACATCTTCTGCTCTTTAAAGCGTCGACGAGTCTGTCTGAGATAAGAAAAGAAACACTGAAGCACTTTTCCTCAGCATTTAGAGAATTCAACAGGCTCTTATCGTGACTGTGACGTCAACATTTCATTCCACTAAGTCAGAAGACTTATAAGTAAAAAAACACTATTCGACTCCAAAACTGGACAGGAAGAGACAGGATTTGATAATAAAGAATAATAATAATAAATTCCTGCAGCACCACTGGAATCGTTTCCAAAATGCTGTGTGATATACAAAAAGGAAAGGATGAACGCACACTGCCTGCAGCTCAACTGAGACGTCCTTAAACTCTTGTCAGGTGTCTGTTGGTCACACCTGAGCTACGAGTAGTTTCACTGTAGCTCTGAGGAGTGCAGGATTTTTCTAGTGTTTTTTTTTTTTTTTTTTGCAGAATCTGCTTTGTACAAACAGTTTATGCATGAAAGGTTGAAAACCCAACAACTGTTTCTGCTTTTACAGTTTCTGGCTCTGATAAAATGGTGCCATTTCTGAGATTTTTATTTAAAACAACATGCCTTCTAGCAGAGTTCAGCAGGTTAATACATTATCATGAGCATAAGATGACCAACACATCAGGAGGTTTTACTGCAGAGGTGGACCTGAAACACGCCACGGGCGATTACACATTCACTACAGTGGGTGTTATTCCTTTTTCCATGACTGATGCTTTCAGACATTTAGTTGCCGTCGCTCCTCTTTCTCCAAAGTAAATCTGAACTTGTGTTCTTGCAGCAGAATCCGTCGTCACTATGGAGGTCAGATGATTCTGCGGCGATAATTCAAGCTTCTTTTCTCGTGCGACGTGACTGATTTGGGCAGTTTGTAGTCGATGGCGCTACCACTCGACCGCTCGTTTGGCACCATTAGTGAGGATCTGCAATATGAGTCACTCGGAGGGTGAATCATGTTTTGCCATTTCGAGGGATTATCTAAGACAGACGCATGAAATATGTCGTCTAACTCACTTCTTTGTTTCCTCTTTTCTAGGCTTTCTCTTCACTCTCTGGGTCCTCAGATGTTCCCAGTCGGTCTTTGTCGCCCCTCTAACCCATCAGACAGACGAGATGCCAGCAGACAATAAAACAGTAATAAAACCAGAGGGGTGGATTGGAAAAATCTATTAAAAGGGACTTATTTAAATCATAATTTGGCAAATCTTGCTTCTCGGGATTCCTGAATAACCTCATTATTATTGTCCAAGAACTAAAAGGGTGTTGTGTGAAATAACGCGCACCAGCAGATGATTTGGGCATCCCTGAATAGCTCGTGGTAAAACACCTGTTGACTAAACTTATGTTGCTGTTTGTTCGTGTTGCTGAGCAGGTTAGCAACTACAATAACAACAAC